>NW_027228458.1:289382-425887 GCF_037783145.1 Equus przewalskii
AGAACCAGCTCTCAGACACACCAGAACCACGTGCCAGAGACGCCGGAAGCACCAGCTGAGCATGCCTGAGCCACCTGCACGACTCGCAAGAAACACCTGTCGGACAGGCCAAAATCACCTGCCGGGTACGCCAGAAACACTTGGCGGACACTCCGGAATCACCTGTCGGGCATGCCGGAACGACCTCTCAGACTTGCCAGAACCATGTTCTGGACAGCCGGTACCACCTGCCGAGTATGCCGGAACCAGCTGATCCACTCCCCAGAACCACCTACTGGACACGCCAAAATCAACTGCCGGCTATGCCAGAACCACACGGCAGACACTCCGGAATCACATGCCAGGCATTCCGGAACCACCTCTCAGAGGTGCCAGAACCACATGCCGGAGACTCCGGAATCACCTGCCGGGCATGCCGGAACCACCTATCAAAGGTGCCAGAACCACATGCTGGAGACTCTGGAATCACCTGCCGGGCATGGCGTAACCACCTCTCAGACATGCCGGAACCACATGCCAATGACACCGGAAGCACCTGCCGAGCACGTCAGAACCACCTGCTCGACTCGCCAAAACCACCTGCTGGACACGCCAAAATCACCTGCCAGCTACGCCACAACCATTTGGTGAACGCTTCGGAATCACCTGCCGGGCTGGCTGGAACCACCTGCTGGTCATGCCAACATCACCTGCCAGCTATGCCAGAACCACTTGGCGGACACCATGGAAACACCTGTCGGGCCGGCCGGAACCACCTCTCAGACGTGCTAGAACCATTTGCCTGAGATGCCGGAACCACACCCCGAACAGACCAAAACCACCTGCCAGACCCGCCTGAACCACCTGCCGAGCACGCCGGAACCACCTACTCGACTCGCCGGAACCACCTACCTGACACGCCAAAATCACCTGCCGGGTATGCCAGAACCACTTGGTGGACACTCCGGAATCATCCGCCGGACATGCCAGAACCAGCTCTCAGACACACCAGAACCACGTGCCGGACACGCCGGAAGCACGTGCTGAGCATGCCTGAGCCACATGCTCGACTTGCAAGAAACACCTGCCAGACACGCCAAAATCACCTGCCGGGTACGCCAGAACCACGTGGCGGACACTCCGGAATCACCTGTCGGGCATGCCGCAACCACCTCTCAGACGTGCCAGAACCTCGTGCCGGACACGCCAGAACCACCTGCCGGACAGACCGGAACCCCGTGCCGGACACGCCGGAACCACCAGCTCGACTCGCCGGAACCACCGCCGGACATGCAAAATCACCTGCCGGCTACGCCAGAACCACTTGGCGAACACTTCCGAATCAGCTGCCGGGCATGCGGGAACCACCTATCAGGCTTGCCAGAACCATGTTCCGGACACGCTGGTACCACCTGCCGAGTATGCCGGAACCACCTGATCCACTCCCCAGAACCACCTGCTGGACACGCCAGAATCACCTGCCGTCTACGCCAGAACCACTTGGCAGACACTCCGGAACCACCTGCCGGGCATGCCGGAACCAACTCTCAGAGGTGCCAGAACCACATGCCGGACACTCCGGAATCACCTGCCAGGCATGCCGGATCCATCTCTCTGACGTGCCAGAACCATGTTCCGGACACGCCGCTACCACCTGCCGAGCTCGCCGGAACCACCTGCTGGACACGCCAAAATCACCTGCCGGCTACGCCAGAACCACTTGGCGGACACTCCAGAATCACCTGCCGGGCTTGCTGGAACCACCTGCCGGTCACGCCAACATCACCTGCCAGCTACGCCAGAACCACTTGGCAGACACTCCGGAAACACCTGTCGGGCTGGCCGCAACCACCTCTCAGACATGCCAGAACCATGTGCCTGAGATGCCGGAAGCACACCCCGAACAGACCGAAACCACCTGCCAGACCCGCCTGAACCCCCTGGCGATCACGCCTGATCCACCTGTTCAACTAGCCAGAACCACCTTCCTGACACGCCAAAATCACCTGCCAGGTATACCAGAACCACTTGGTGGACACTCTGGAATCATCTTCCGGACACGCCAGAACCAGCTCTCAGACACACCAGAACCACGTGCCGGAGACGCCGGAAGCACCAGCTGAGCATGTCTCAGCCACCTGCACGACTCGCAAGAAACACCTGTCGGACAGGCCAAAATCACCTGCCGGGTACGCCAGAAACACTTGGCGGACACTCCGGAATCACCTGTCGGGCATGCCGGAACCACCTCTCAGACTTGCCAGAACCATGTTCTGGACACGCCGGTACCACCTGCCGAGTATGCCGGAACCACCTGATCCACTCCCCAGAACCACCTACTGGACACGCCAAAATCAACTGCCGGCTATGCCAGAACCACACGGCAGACACTCCGGAATCACATGCCAGGCATTCCGGAACCACCTCTCAGAGGTGCCAGAACCACATGCCGGAGACTCCGGAATCACCTGCCGGGCATGCCGGAACCACCTATCAAAGGTGCCAGAACCACATGCCGGAGACTCTGGAATCACCTGCCGGGCATGCCGGAACCTTCTCTCAGACGTGCCACAACCACGTGCCGGAGAGACCGGAAGCACCTGCCGAGCTCTCCGGAACCACCTGCTGGACATGCCGGAACCACCTGCCTCACAGGCCAAAATCATATGCCGGCTACGCCAAAACCACTGGGTGGACACTCCAGAATCACCTTGCGGGCATGCCGGAACCACGTCATGGACAGACTGCAAACACCTGCCGGACCTGCCGGAACCACCTGCCGAGCACGCCGGAACCACCTGCTCGACTCACCAGAGCCAGCTGCCGGACACACCAGAAACACCTGCGGGGTACGCCAGAACCACTTGGAGGACTCTCCGGGATCACCTGCCGGGCATGCCGGAATCACCTCTCAGACGTGCCAGAACCATGTGCCGGACACGCCGGAACCACCTGCCGAGTATGCCGGAACCACCTGCTCCACTCCCCAGAACCACCTGCTGGACACGCCAAAATCACCTGCCGGCTACGCCAGAACCACTCGGCAGACACTCCGGAACCACCTCCAGGACAGACCGGAACCAGCTGCCGGACACGCCGGGACCACCTGCTTGACTCGCCAGAACCGCCTGCCGGACACGCCAGAATCACCAGCCGGCTACGCCACAACCACTTGTCGGACACTCCGGAATCAGCTGCCGGGCATGCTGGAACCACCTCTCAGAGGTGCCACAACCACATGCCGGAGACGGCGGAAGCACCTGCCGAGAATGCCGGAAGTTCCTGATCCACTCCCCAGAACCACCTGCCGGACACGCCAAAATCACCTGCCGGCTACGCCAGAACCACTCGGCGGACACTCCAGAATCACCTGCCGGGCATGCCAACACAACCTCTCAGAAGTGCCAGAAGCACGTGCCGGACAGGCCGGAACCATCTCCCGGACAGACCGCAAACACAGGAAACACTCGCCGGAACAACCTGCTTGACTCACCGGTCCCACCTGCCGGACACGCCAAAATCACCTGCCCGCTACACCAGAACCACTTGGTGGACAAGCCGGAAGCACGTGAAGGGCATGCCGACACAACCTCTCAGACGTGCCAGAACCTCGTGCCGGACACCCCAGAACCACCTGCTGGACAGACCGGAACCACCTGCCGGACACGCTAGAACCACCGGCTTGACTCGCCGGAACCATTGCCGGACATGCAAAATCACCTGCCGGCTACGCCAGAACCACTTGGCGAACACTCCGGAATCACCTGCCGGACATGCCAGAACCAGCTCTCAGACACACCAGAACCACGTGCCGGACACTCCGGAAGCACGTGCTGAGCATGCCTGAGCCACATGCTCGACTTGCAAGAAACACCTGCCAGACACGCCAAAATCACCTGCCGGGTACGCCAGAACCACGTGGCGGACACTCCGGAATCACCTGTCGGGCATGCCGGAACCACCTCTCAGACGTGCCAGAACCTCGTGCCGGACACGCCAGAACCACCTGCCGGACAGACCGGAACCACCTGCCGGACACGCCGGAACCACCAGCTCGACTCGCCGGAACCACCGCCGGACATGCAAAATCACCTGCCGGCTACGCCAGAACCACTTGGCGAACACTCCCGAATCAGCTGCCGGGCATGCCGGAACCACCTATCAGGCTTGCCAGAACCATGTTCCGGACACGCCGGTACCACCTCCCGAGTATGCCGGAACCACCTGATCCACTCCCCAGAACCACCTGCTGGACACGCCAGAATCACCTGCCGTCTACGCCAGAACCACTCGGCAGACACTCCGGAACCACCTGCCGGGCATGCCGGAACCACCTCTCAGAGGTGCCAGAACCACATGCCGGACACTCCGGAATCACCTGCCGGGCATGCCGGAACCATCTCTCAGACGTGCCAGAACCATGTTCCGGACACGCCGCTACCACCTGCCGAGCTCGCCGGAACCACCTGCTGGACACGCCAAAATCACCTGCCGGCTACGCCAGAACCACTTGGCGGACACTCCAGAATCACCTGCCGGGCTTGCTGGAACCACCTGCCGGTCACGCCAACATCACCTGCCAGCTACGCCAGAACCACTTGGCAGACACTCCGGAAACACCTGTCGGGCTGGCCGCAACCACCTCTCAGACGTGCCAGAACCATGAGCCTCAGATGCCGGAACCACACCCCGAACAGACCGAAACCACCTGCCAGACCCGCCTGAAACCCCTGGCGAGCACGCCTGATCCACCTGTTCAACTAGCCGGAACCACCTTCCTGACACGCCAAAATCACCTGCCAGGTATACCAGAACCACTTGGTGGACACTCTGGAATCATCTTCCAGACACGCCAGGACCAGCTTTCAGACACACCAGAACCACGTGCCAGAGATGCCGGAAGCACCAGCTGAGCATGCCTGAGCCACCTGCACGACTCGCAAGAAACACCTGTTGGACAGGCCAAAATCACCTGCCGGGTACGCCAGAAACACTTGGCGGACACTCCGGAATCACCTGTCGGGCATGCCGGAACCACCTCTCAGACTTGCCAGAACCATGTTCTGGACACGCCGGTACCACCTGCCGAGTATGCCGGAACCAGCTGATCCACTCCCGAGAACCACCTACTGGACACGCCAAAATCAACTGCCGGCTATGCCAGAACCACACGGCAGACACTCCGGAATCACATGCCAGGCATTCCGGAACCACCTCTCAGAGGTGCCAGAACCACATGCCGGAGACTCCGGAATCACCTGCCGGGCATGCCGGAACCACCTATCAAAGGTGCCAGAACCACATGCTGGAGACTCTGGAATCACCAGCCGGGCATGCCGGAACCATCTCTCAGACGTGCCAGAACCATGTTCCGGACACGCCGGTACCAGCTGCTGAGCTCGCCGGAACCACGTGCTGGACATGCCAAAATCAACTGCCGGCTACACCAGAACCACTCGGCAGACACTCCAGAATCACCTGCCGGGCTTGCTGGAACCACCTGCCGGTCACGCCAAAATCACCTGCCAGCTACGCCAGAACCACTTGGGGGAAACTCCGGAAACACCTGTCGGGCAGGCCGGAACCACCTCTCAGACGTGCCAGAACCATGTGCCTGAGATGCCGGAACCACACCCCGACCAGACGAAACCACCTGCCAGACCCGCCTGGACCACCTGCCAAGCACGCCTGATCCACCTGCTCAACTAGCCGGGACCACCTTCCTGACACGCCAAAATCACCTGCCAGGTATACCAGAACCACTTGGTGGACACTCCGGAATAATTTGCCGGACATGCCAGAACCAGCTCTCAGACACACCAGAACCACGTGCCAGAGACGCCGGAAGCACCAGCTGAGCATGCCTGAGCCACCTGCTCGACTCGCAAGAAACACCTGTCGGACATGCCAAAATCACCTGCCGGGTACGCCAGAAACACTTGGCGGACACTCCGGAATCACCTGTCGGGCATGCCGGAACCACCTCTCAGACTTGCCAGAACCATGTTCTGGACACGCCGGTACCACCTGCTGAGTATGCCGGAACCAGCTGATCCACAACACAGAACCACCTACTGGACACGCCAAAATCAACTGCCGGCTACGCCAGAACCACTCGGCAGACACTCCGGAATCACATGCCAGGCATTCCGGAACCACCTCTCAGAGGTGCCAGAACCACATGCCGGACACTCCGGAATCACCTGCCGGGCATGCCGGAACCATCTATCAGATGTCACACAACCACGTGCCGGAGAGACCGGAAGCACCTGCCGAGCTCGCCACAACCACCTGCTGGACATGCCAGAACCACCTGCCTCACAGGCCAAAATCATATGCCGGCTACGCCAAAACCACTTGGTGGACACTCCAGAATCACCTTGCGGGCATGCCGGAACCACGTAATGGACAGACGGCAAACACCTGCCGCACCTGCCGAAACCACCTGCAGAGCACACCGGAACGACCTGCTCGACTCACCAGAGCCACCTGCCGGACACACCAGAAACACCTGCGGGGTATGCCAGAACCACTTGGAGGACTCTCCGGGATCACCTGCCAGGCATGCTGGAACCACCACTCAGAGGTGCCAGAACCACATGCCGGACACTCCGGAATCACCTGCCTGGCATGCTGGAACCATCTCTCAGACGTGCCACAACCACGTTCCGGAGAGACCGGAAGCACCTGCCGAGCTCGCCGGAACCACCTTCTGGACATGCCGGAACCACCTGCCTCACAGGCCAAAATCATATGCCGTCTACGCCAAAACCACTTGGTGGACACTCCAGAATCACCTGCCGGGCATGCCGGAACCATCTCTCAGACGTGCCAGAACCATGTGCCGGACACGCCGGAACCACATGCCGAGTATGCCCGAAACAACTGCTCTACTTCCCAGCACCACCTGCTGGACACGCCAAAATCACCCGCCAGCTGCTCCAGAACCACTCGGCAGACACTCCGGAACCACCTCCAGGACAGACCGGAACAACCTGCCGGACACGCCCTGACCACTTGCTTGACTCGCCAGAACCATCTGCCGGACACGCCAGAATCACCAGCCGTCTACGCCACAACCACTTGTCAGACACTGCGCAATCACCTGCCGGTCATGCTGGAACCACCTCTCAGAGGTGCCACAACCACATGCCAGAGACGGCGGAAGCACCTGCCGAGAATGCCGGAAGTTCCTGATCCACTACCCAGAAAAACCTGCCGGACACGCCAAAATCACCTGCCGGCTATGCCAGAACCACTTGGTGGACACTCCAGAATCACCTGCCGGGCATGCCAGCACAACCTCTCAGAAGTGCCAGAAGCACGTGCCGGAGAGGCCGGAACCATCTCCCGGACAGACCGCAAACACAGGAAACACTCGCCGGAACCACCTGCTTGACTCACCGGTCCCACCTGCCAGACACGCCAAAATCACCTGCCCGCTACACCAGAACAACTTCGTGGACAAGCCGGAAGCACGTGAAGGGCATGCCGACACAACCTCTCAGACGTGCCAGAACCTCGTGCCGGACACCCCAGAACCACCTGCTGGACAGACCGGAACCACCTGCCGGACACGCCAGAACCACCGGCTCGACTCACCGGAACCATTGCCGGACATGCAAAATCACCTGCCGGCTACGCCAGAACCACTTGGCGAACACTCCAGAATCAACTGCCGGGCATGGCGGAACCACCTCTCAGACATGCCGGAACCACATGCCAATGACACCGGAAGCACCTGCCGAGCACGCCAGAACCACCTGCTCGACTCGCCAAAACCACCTGCTGGACACGCCAAAATCACCTGCCGGCTACGCCACAACCATTTGGTGAACACTTCGGAATCACCTGCCGGGCTGGCTGGAACCACCTGCCGGTCACGCCAACATCACCTGCCAGCTATGCCAGAACCACTTGGCGGACACCATGGAAACACCTGTCGGGCCTGCCGGAACCACCTCTCAGACGTGCCAGAACCATGTGCCTGAGATGCCGGAACCACACCCCGAACAGACCGAAACCACCTGCCAGACCCGCCTGAACCACCTGCCGAGCACGCCGGAACCACCTACTCGACTCGCCGGAACCACCTACCTGACACGCCAAAATCACCTGCCGGGTATGCCAGAACCACTTGGTGGACACTCCGGAATCATCTGCCGGACATGCCAGAACCAGCTCTCAGACACACCAGAACCACGTGCCGGACACTCCGGAAGCACGTGCTGAGCATGCCTGAGCCACATGCTCGACTTGCAAGAAACACCTGCCAGACACGCCAAAATCACCTGCCGGGTACGCCAGAACCACGTGGCGGACACTCCGGAATCACCTGTCGGGCATGCCGGAACCACCTCTCAGACGTGCCAGAACCTCGTGCCGGACACGCCAGAACCACCTGCCGGACAGACCGGAACCACCTGCCGGACACGCCGGAACCACCAGCTCGACTCGCCGGAACCACCGCCGGACATGCAAAATCACCTGCCGGCTACGCCAGAACCACTTGGCGAACACTCCCGAATCAGCTGCCGGGCATGCCGGAACCACCTATCAGGCTTGCCAGAACCATGTTCCGGACACGCCGGTACCACCTCCCGAGTATGCCGGAACCACCTGATCCACTCCCCAGAACCACCTGCTGGACACGCCAGAATCACCTGCCGTCTACGCCAGAACCACTCGGCAGACACTCCGGAACCACCTGCCGGGCATGCCGGAACCACCTCTCAGAGGTGCCAGAACCACATGCCGGACACTCCGGAATCACCTGCCGGGCATGCCGGAACCATCTCTCAGACGTGCCAGAACCATGTTCCGGACACGCCGCTACCACCTGCCGAGCTCGCCGGAACCACCTGCTGGACACGCCAAAATCACCTGCCGGCTACGCCAGAACCACTTGGCGGACACTCCAGAATCACCTGCCGGGCTTGCTGGAACCACCTGCCGGTCACGCCAACATCACCTGCCAGCTACGCCAGAACCACTTGGCAGACACTCCGGAAACACCTGTCGGGCTGGCCGCAACCACCTCTCAGACGTGCCAGAACCATGAGCCTCAGATGCCGGAACCACACCCCGAACAGACCGAAACCACCTGCCAGACCCGCCTGAAACCCCTGGCGAGCACGCCTGATCCACCTGTTCAACTAGCCGGAACCACCTTCCTGACACGCCAAAATCACCTGCCAGGTATACCAGAACCACTTGGTGGACACTCTGGAATCATCTTCCAGACACGCCAGGACCAGCTTTCAGACACACCAGAACCACGTGCCAGAGATGCCGGAAGCACCAGCTGAGCATGCCTGAGCCACCTGCACGACTCGCAAGAAACACCTGTTGGACAGGCCAAAATCACCTGCCGGGTACGCCAGAAACACTTGGCGGACACTCCGGAATCACCTGTCGGGCATGCCGGAACCACCTCTCAGACTTGCCAGAACCATGTTCTGGACACGCCGGTACCACCTGCCGAGTATGCCGGAACCAGCTGATCCACTCCCGAGAACCACCTACTGGACACGCCAAAATCAACTGCCGGCTATGCCAGAACCACACGGCAGACACTCCGGAATCACATGCCAGGCATTCCGGAACCACCTCTCAGAGGTGCCAGAACCACATGCCGGAGACTCCGGAATCACCTGCCGGGCATGCCGGAACCACCTATCAAAGGTGCCAGAACCACATGCTGGAGACTCTGGAATCACCAGCCGGGCATGCCGGAACCATCTCTCAGACGTGCCAGAACCATGTTCCGGACACGCCGGTACCAGCTGCTGAGCTCGCCGGAACCACGTGCTGGACATGCCAAAATCAACTGCCGGCTACACCAGAACCACTCGGCAGACACTCCAGAATCACCTGCCGGGCTTGCTGGAACCACCTGCCGGTCACGCCAAAATCACCTGCCAGCTACGCCAGAACCACTTGGGGGAAACTCCGGAAACACCTGTCGGGCAGGCCGGAACCACCTCTCAGACGTGCCAGAACCATGTGCCTGAGATGCCGGAACCACACCCCGACCAGACGAAACCACCTGCCAGACCCGCCTGGACCACCTGCCAAGCACGCCTGATCCACCTGCTCAACTAGCCGGGACCACCTTCCTGACACGCCAAAATCACCTGCCAGGTATACCAGAACCACTTGGTGGACACTCCGGAATAATTTGCCGGACATGCCAGAACCAGCTCTCAGACACACCAGAACCACGTGCCAGAGACGCCGGAAGCACCAGCTGAGCATGCCTGAGCCACCTGCTCGACTCGCAAGAAACACCTGTCGGACATGCCAAAATCACCTGCCGGGTACGCCAGAAACACTTGGCGGACACTCCGGAATCACCTGTCGGGCATGCCGGAACCACCTCTCAGACTTGCCAGAACCATGTTCTGGACACGCCGGTACCACCTGCTGAGTATGCCGGAACCAGCTGATCCACAACACAGAACCACCTACTGGACACGCCAAAATCAACTGCCGGCTACGCCAGAACCACTCGGCAGACACTCCGGAATCACATGCCAGGCATTCCGGAACCACCTCTCAGAGGTGCCAGAACCACATGCCGGACACTCCGGAATCACCTGCCGGGCATGCCGGAACCATCTATCAGATGTCACACAACCACGTGCCGGAGAGACCGGAAGCACCTGCCGAGCTCGCCACAACCACCTGCTGGACATGCCAGAACCACCTGCCTCACAGGCCAAAATCATATGCCGGCTACGCCAAAACCACTTGGTGGACACTCCAGAATCACCTTGCGGGCATGCCGGAACCACGTAATGGACAGACGGCAAACACCTGCCGCACCTGCCGAAACCACCTGCAGAGCACACCGGAACGACCTGCTCGACTCACCAGAGCCACCTGCCGGACACACCAGAAACACCTGCGGGGTATGCCAGAACCACTTGGAGGACTCTCCGGGATCACCTGCCAGGCATGCTGGAACCACCACTCAGAGGTGCCAGAACCACATGCCGGACACTCCGGAATCACCTGCCTGGCATGCTGGAACCATCTCTCAGACGTGCCACAACCACGTTCCGGAGAGACCGGAAGCACCTGCCGAGCTCGCCGGAACCACCTTCTGGACATGCCGGAACCACCTGCCTCACAGGCCAAAATCATATGCCGTCTACGCCAAAACCACTTGGTGGACACTCCAGAATCACCTGCCGGGCATGCCGGAACCATCTCTCAGACGTGCCAGAACCATGTGCCGGACACGCCGGAACCACATGCCGAGTATGCCCGAAACAACTGCTCTACTTCCCAGCACCACCTGCTGGACACGCCAAAATCACCCGCCAGCTGCTCCAGAACCACTCGGCAGACACTCCGGAACCACCTCCAGGACAGACCGGAACAACCTGCCGGACACGCCCTGACCACTTGCTTGACTCGCCAGAACCATCTGCCGGACACGCCAGAATCACCAGCCGTCTACGCCACAACCACTTGTCAGACACTGCGCAATCACCTGCCGGTCATGCTGGAACCACCTCTCAGAGGTGCCACAACCACATGCCAGAGACGGCGGAAGCACCTGCCGAGAATGCCGGAAGTTCCTGATCCACTACCCAGAAAAACCTGCCGGACACGCCAAAATCACCTGCCGGCTATGCCAGAACCACTTGGTGGACACTCCAGAATCACCTGCCGGGCATGCCAGCACAACCTCTCAGAAGTGCCAGAAGCACGTGCCGGAGAGGCCGGAACCATCTCCCGGACAGACCGCAAACACAGGAAACACTCGCCGGAACCACCTGCTTGACTCACCGGTCCC
Organism: Equus przewalskii; assembly: GCF_037783145.1. Taxonomy (NCBI): domain Eukaryota; kingdom Metazoa; phylum Chordata; class Mammalia; order Perissodactyla; family Equidae; genus Equus; species Equus przewalskii. Next base: position 301,168 of record NW_027228458.1, read on the forward strand.
ACCTGCCAGACACGCCAAAATCACCTGCCCGCTACACCAGAACAACTTCGTGGACAAGCCGGAAGCACGTGAAGGGCATGCCGACACAACCTCTCAGACGTGCCAGAACCTCGTGCCGGACACCCCAGAACCACCTGCTGGACAGACCGGAACCACCTGCCGGACACGCCAGAACCACCGGCTCGACTCACCGGAACCATTGCCGGACATGCAAAATCACCTGCCGGCTACGCCAGAACCACTTGGCGAACACTCCAGAATCAACTGCCGGGCATGGCGGAACCACCTCTCAGACATGCCGGAACCACATGCCAATGACACCGGAAGCACCTGCCGAGCACGCCAGAACCACCTGCTCGACTCGCCAAAACCACCTGCTGGACACGCCAAAATCACCTGCCGGCTACGCCACAACCATTTGGTGAACACTTCGGAATCACCTGCCGGGCTGGCTGGAACCACCTGCCGGTCACGCCAACATCACCTGCCAGCTATGCCAGAACCACTTGGCGGACACCATGGAAACACCTGTCGGGCCTGCCGGAACCACCTCTCAGACGTGCCAGAACCATGTGCCTGAGATGCCGGAACCACACCCCGAACAGACCGAAACCACCTGCCAGACCCGCCTGAACCACCTGCCGAGCACGCCGGAACCACCTACTCGACTCGCCGGAACCACCTACCTGACACGCCAAAATCACCTGCCGGGTATGCCAGAACCACTTGGTGGACACTCCGGAATCATCTGCCGGACATGCCAGAACCAGCTCTCAGACACACCAGAACCACGTGCCGGACACTCCGGAAGCACGTGCTGAGCATGCCTGAGCCACATGCTCGACTTGCAAGAAACACCTGCCAGACACGCCAAAATCACCTGCCGGGTACGCCAGAACCACGTGGCGGACACTCCGGAATCACCTGTCGGGCATGCCGGAACCACCTCTCAGACGTGCCAGAACCTCGTGCCGGACACGCCAGAACCACCTGCCGGACAGACCGGAACCACCTGCCGGACACGCCGGAACCACCAGCTCGACTCGCCGGAACCACCGCCGGACATGCAAAATCACCTGCCGGCTACGCCAGAACCACTTGGCGAACACTCCCGAATCAGCTGCCGGGCATGCCGGAACCACCTATCAGGCTTGCCAGAACCATGTTCCGGACACGCCGGTACCACCTCCCGAGTATGCCGGAACCACCTGATCCACTCCCCAGAACCACCTGCTGGACACGCCAGAATCACCTGCCGTCTACGCCAGAACCACTCGGCAGACACTCCGGAACCACCTGCCGGGCATGCCGGAACCACCTCTCAGAGGTGCCAGAACCACATGCCGGACACTCCGGAATCACCTGCCGGGCATGCCGGAACCATCTCTCAGACGTGCCAGAACCATGTTCCGGACACGCCGCTACCACCTGCCGAGCTCGCCGGAACCACCTGCTGGACACGCCAAAATCACCTGCCGGCTACGCCAGAACCACTTGGCGGACACTCCAGAATCACCTGCCGGGCTTGCTGGAACCACCTGCCGGTCACGCCAACATCACCTGCCAGCTACGCCAGAACCACTTGGCAGACACTCCGGAAACACCTGTCGGGCTGGCCGCAACCACCTCTCAGACGTGCCAGAACCATGAGCCTCAGATGCCGGAACCACACCCCGAACAGACCGAAACCACCTGCCAGACCCGCCTGAAACCCCTGGCGAGCACGCCTGATCCACCTGTTCAACTAGCCGGAACCACCTTCCTGACACGCCAAAATCACCTGCCAGGTATACCAGAACCACTTGGTGGACACTCTGGAATCATCTTCCAGACACGCCAGGACCAGCTTTCAGACACACCAGAACCACGTGCCAGAGATGCCGGAAGCACCAGCTGAGCATGCCTGAGCCACCTGCACGACTCGCAAGAAACACCTGTTGGACAGGCCAAACTCACCTGCCGGGTACGCCAGAAACACTTGGCGGACACTCCGGAATCACCTGTCGGGCATGCCGGAACCACCTCTCAGACTTGCCAGAACCATGTTCTGGACACGCCGGTACCACCTGCCGAGTATGCCGGAACCAGCTGATCCACTCCCGAGAACCACCTACTGGACACGCCAAAATCAACTGCCGGCTATGCCAGAACCACACGGCAGACACTCCGGAATCACATGCCAGGCATTCCGGAACCACCTCTCAGAGGTGCCAGAACCACATGCCGGAGACTCCGGAATCACCTGCCGGGCATGCCGGAACCACCTATCAAAGGTGCCAGAACCACATGCTGGAGACTCTGGAATCACCAGCCGGGCATGCCGGAACCATCTCTCAGACGTGCCAGAACCATGTTCCGGACACGCCGGTACCAGCTGCTGAGCTCGCCGGAACCACGTGCTGGACATGCCAAAATCAACTGCCGGCTACACCAGAACCACTCGGCAGACACTCCAGAATCACCTGCCGGGCTTGCTGGAACCACCTGCCGGTCACGCCAAAATCACCTGCCAGCTACGCCAGAACCACTTGGGGGAAACTCCGGAAACACCTGTCGGGCAGGCCGGAACCACCTCTCAGACGTGCCAGAACCATGTGCCTGAGATGCCGGAACCACACCCCGACCAGACGAAACCACCTGCCAGACCCGCCTGGACCACCTGCCAAGCACGCCTGATCCACCTGCTCAACTAGCCGGGACCACCTTCCTGACACGCCAAAATCACCTGCCAGGTATACCAGAACCACTTGGTGGACACTCCGGAATAATTTGCCGGACATGCCAGAACCAGCTCTCAGACACACCAGAACCACGTGCCAGAGACGCCGGAAGCACCAGCTGAGCATGCCTGAGCCACCTGCTCGACTCGCAAGAAACACCTGTCGGACATGCCAAAATCACCTGCCGGGTACGCCAGAAACACTTGGCGGACACTCCGGAATCACCTGTCGGGCATGCCGGAACCACCTCTCAGACTTGCCAGAACCATGTTCTGGACACGCCGGTACCACCTGCTGAGTATGCCGGAACCAGCTGATCCACAACACAGAACCACCTACTGGACACGCCAAAATCAACTGCCGGCTACGCCAGAACCACTCGGCAGACACTCCGGAATCACATGCCAGGCATTCCGGAACCACCTCTCAGAGGTGCCAGAACCACATGCCGGACACTCCGGAATCACCTGCCGGGCATGCCGGAACCATCTATCAGATGTCACACAACCACGTGCCGGAGAGACCGGAAGCACCTGCCGAGCTCGCCACAACCACCTGCTGGACATGCCAGAACCACCTGCCTCACAGGCCAAAATCATATGCCGGCTACGCCAAAACCACTTGGTGGACACTCCAGAATCACCTTGCGGGCATGCCGGAACCACGTAATGGACAGACGGCAAACACCTGCCGCACCTGCCGAAACCACCTGCAGAGCACACCGGAACGACCTGCTCGACTCACCAGAGCCACCTGCCGGACACACCAGAAACACCTGCGGGGTATGCCAGAACCACTTGGAGGACTCTCCGGGATCACCTGCCAGGCATGCTGGAACCACCACTCAGAGGTGCCAGAACCACATGCCGGACACTCCGGAATCACCTGCCTGGCATGCTGGAACCATCTCTCAGACGTGCCACAACCACGTTCCGGAGAGACCGGAAGCACCTGCCGAGCTCGCCGGAACCACCTTCTGGACATGCCGGAACCACCTGCCTCACAGGCCAAAATCATATGCCGTCTACGCCAAAACCACTTGGTGGACACTCCAGAATCACCTGCCGGGCATGCCGGAACCATCTCTCAGACGTGCCAGAACCATGTGCCGGACACGCCGGAACCACATGCCGAGTATGCCCGAAACAACTGCTCTACTTCCCAGCACCACCTGCTGGACACGCCAAAATCACCCGCCAGCTGCTCCAGAACCACTCGGCAGACACTCCGGAACCACCTCCAGGACAGACCGGAACAACCTGCCGGACACGCCCTGACCACTTGCTTGACTCGCCAGAACCATCTGCCGGACACGCCAGAATCACCAGCCGTCTACGCCACAACCACTTGTCAGACACTGCGCAATCACCTGCCGGTCATGCTGGAACCACCTCTCAGAGGTGCCACAACCACATGCCAGAGACGGCGGAAGCACCTGCCGAGAATGCCGGAAGTTCCTGATCCACTACCCAGAAAAACCTGCCGGACACGCCAAAATCACCTGCCGGCTATGCCAGAACCACTTGGTGGACACTCCAGAATCACCTGCCGGGCATGCCAGCACAACCTCTCAGAAGTGCCAGAAGCACGTGCCGGAGAGGCCGGAACCATCTCCCGGACAGACCGCAAACACAGGAAACACTCGCCGGAACCACCTGCTTGACTCACCGGTCCCACCTGCCAGACACGCCAAAATCACCTGCCCGCTACACCAGAACAACTTGGTGGACAAGCCGGAAGCACGTGAAGGGCATGCCGACACAACCTCTCAGACGTGCCAGAACCTCGTGCCGGACACCCCAGAACCACCTGCTGGACAGACCGGAACCACCTGCCGGACATGCCAGAACCACCGGCTCGACTCACCGGAACCATTGCCGGACATGCAAAATCACCTGCCGGCTACGCCAGAACCACTTGGCGAACACTCCAGAATCAACTGCCGGGCATGGCGGAACCACCTCTCAGACATGCCGGAACCACATGCCAATGACACCGGAAGCACCTGCCGAGCACGCCAGAACCACCTGCTCGACTCGCCAAAACCACCTGCTGGACACGCCAAAATCACCTGCCGGCTACGCCACAACCATTTGGTGAACACTTCGGAATCACCTGCCGGGCTGGCTGGAACCACCTGCCGGTCACGCCAACATCACCTGCCAGCTATGCCAGAACCACTTGGCGGACACCATGGAAACACCTGTCGGGCCTGCCGGAACCACCTCTCAGACGTGCCAGAACCATGTGCCTGAGATGCCGGAACCACACCCCGAACAGACCGAAACCACCTGCCAGACCCGCCTGAACCACCTGCCGAGCACGCCGGAACCACCTACTCGACTCGCCGGAACCACCTAGCTGACACGCCAAAATCACCTGCCGGGTATGCCAGAACCACTTGGTGGACACTCCGGAATCATCTGCCGGACATGCCAGAACCAGCTCTCAGACACACCAGAACCACGTGCCGGACACTCCGGAAGCACGTGCTGAGCATGCCTGAGCCACATGCTCGACTTGCAAGAAACACCTGCCAGACACGCCAAAATCACCTGCCGGGTACGCCAGAACCACGTGGCGGACACTCCGGAATCACCTGTCGGGCATGCCGGAACCACCTCTCAGACGTGCCAGAACCTCGTGCCGGACACGCCAGAACCACCTGCCGGACAGACCGGAACCACCTGCCGGACACGCCGGAACCACCAGCTCGACTCGCCGGAACCACCGCCGGACATGCAAAATCACCTGCCGGCTACGCCAGAACCACTTGGCGAACACTCCCGAATCAGCTGCCGGGCATGCCGGAACCACCTATCAGGCTTGCCAGAACCATGTTCCGGACACGCCGGTACCACCTCCCGAGTATGCCGGAACCACCTGATCCACTCCCCAGAACCACCTGCTGGACACGCCAGAATCACCTGCCGTCTACGCCAGAACCACTCGGCAGACACTCCGGAACCACCTGCCGGGCATGCCGGAACCACCTCTCAGAGGTGCCAGAACCACATGCCGGACACTCCGGAATCACCTGCCGGGCATGCCGGAACCATCTCTCAGACGTGCCAGAACCATGTTCCGGACACGCCGCTACCACCTGCCGAGCTCGCCGGAACCACCTGCTGGACACGCCAAAATCACCTGCCGGCTACGCCAGAACCACTTGGCGGACACTCCAGAATCACCTGCCGGGCTTGCTGGAACCACCTGCCGGTCACGCCAACATCACCTGCCAGCTACGCCAGAACCACTTGGCAGACACTCCGGAAACACCTGTCGGGCTGGCCGCAACCACCTCTCAGACGTGCCAGAACCATGAGCCTCAGATGCCGGAACCACACCCCGAACAGACCGAAACCACCTGCCAGACCCGCCTGAAACCCCTGGCGAGCACGCCTGATCCACCTGTTCAACTAGCCGGAACCACCTTCCTGACACGCCAAAATCACCTGCCAGGTATACCAGAACCACTTGGTGGACACTCTGGAATCATCTTCCAGACACGCCAGGACCAGCTTTCAGACACACCAGAACCACGTGCCAGAGATGCCGGAAGCACCAGCTGAGCATGCCTGAGCCACCTGCACGACTCGCAAGAAACACCTGTTGGAGAGGCGAAAATCACCTGCCGGGTACGCCAGAAACACTTGGCGGACACTCCGGAATCACCTGTCGGGCATGCCGGAACCACCTCTCAGACTTGCCAGAACCATGTTCTGGACACGCCGGTACCACCTGCCGAGTATGCCGGAACCAGCTGATCCACTCCCGAGAACCACCTACTGGACACGCCAAAATCAACTGCCGGCTATGCCAGAACCACACGGCAGACACTCCGGAATCACATGCCAGGCATTCCGGAACCACCTCTCAGAGGTGCCAGAACCACATGCCGGAGACTCCGGAATCACCTGCCGGGCATGCCGGAACCACCTATCAAAGGTGCCAGAACCACATGCTGGAGACTCTGGAATCACCTGCCGGGCATGCCGGAACCATCTATCAGATGTCACACAACCACGTGCCGGAGAGACCGGAAGCACCTGCCGAGCTCGCCACAACCACCTGCTGGACATGCCAGAACCACCTGCCTCACAGGCCAAAATCATATGCCGTCTACGCCAAAACCACTTGGTGGACACTCCAGAATCACCTGCCGGGCATGCCGGAACCATCTCTCAGACGTGCCAGAACCATGTGCCGGACACGCCGGAACCACATGCCGAGTATGCCCGAAACAACTGCTCTACTTCCCAGCACCACCTGCTGGACACGCCAAAATCACCCGCCAGCTGCTCCAGAACCACTCGGCAGACACTCCGGAACCACCTCCAGGACAGACCGGAACAACCTGCCGGACATGCCCTGACCACTTGCTTGACTCGCCAGAACCATCTGCCGGACACGCCAGAATCACCAGCCGTCTACGCCACAACCACTTGTCAGACACTGCGCAATCACCTGCCGGTCATGCTGGAACCACCTCTCAGAGGTGCCACAACCACATGCCAGAGACGGCGGAAGCACCTGCCGAGAATGCCGGAAGTTCCTGATCCACTACCCAGAAAAACCTGCCGGACACGCCAAAATCACCTGCCGGCTATGCCAGAACCACTTGGTGGACACTCCAGAATCACCTGCCGGGCATGCCAGCACAACCTCTCAGAAGTGCCAGAAGCACGTGCCGGAGAGGCCGGAACCATCTCCCGGACAGACCGCAAACACAGGAAACACTCGCCGGAACCACCTGCTTGACTCACCGGTCCCACCTGCCAGACACGCCAAAATCACCTGCCCGCTACACCAGAACAACTTGGTGGACAAGCCGGAAGCACGTGAAGGGCATGCCGACACAACCTCTCAGACGTGCCAGAACCTCGTGCCGGACACCCCAGAACCACCTGCTGGACAGACCGGAACCACCTGCCGGACACGCCAGAACCACCGGCTCGACTCACCGGAACCATTGCCGGACATGCAAAATCACCTGCCGGCTACGCCAGAACCACTTGGCGAACACTCCAGAATCAACTGCCGGGCATGGCGGAACCACCTCTCAGACATGCCGGAACCACATGCCAATGACACCGGAAGCACCTGCCGAGCACGCCAGAACCACCTGCTCGACTCGCCAAAACCACCTGCTGGACACGCCAAAATCACCTGCCGGCTACGCCACAACCATTTGGTGAACACTTCGGAATCACCTGCCGGGCTGGCTGGAACCACCTGCCGGTCACGCCAACATCACCTGCCAGCTATGCCAGAACCACTTGGCGGACACCATGGAAACACCTGTCGGGCCTGCCGGAACCACCTCTCAGACGTGCCAGAACCATGTGCCTGAGATGCCGGAACCACACCCCGAACAGACCGAAACCACCTGCCAGACCCGCCTGAACCACCTGCCGAGCACGCCGGAACCACCTACTCGACTCGCCGGAACCACCTAGCTGACACGCCAAAATCACCTGCCGGGTATGCCAGAACCACTTGGTGGACACTCCGGAATCATCTGCCGGACATGCCAGAACCAGCTCTCAGACACACCAGAACCACGTGCCGGACACTCCGGAAGCACGTGCTGAGCATGCCTGAGCCACATGCTCGACTTGCAAGAAACACCTGCCAGACACGCCAAAATCACCTGCCGGGTACGCCAGAACCACGTGGCGGACACTCCGGAATCACCTGTCGGGCATGCCGGAACCACCTCTCAGACGTGCCAGAACCTCGTGCCGGACACGCCAGAACCACCTGCCGGACAGACCGGAACCACCTGCCGGACACGCCGGAACCACCAGCTCGACTCGCCGGAACCACCGCCGGACATGCAAAATCACCTGCCGGCTACGCCAGAACCACTTGGCGAACACTCCCGAATCAGCTGCCGGGCATGCCGGAACCACCTATCAGGCTTGCCAGAACCATGTTCCGGACACGCCGGTACCACCTCCCGAGTATGCCGGAACCACCTGATCCACTCCCCAGAACCACCTGCTGGACACGCCAGAATCACCTGCCGTCTACGCCAGAACCACTCGGCAGACACTCCGGAACCACCTGCCGGGCATGCCGGAACCACCTCTCAGAGGTGCCAGAACCACATGCCGGACACTCCGGAATCACCTGCCGGGCATGCCGGAACCATCTCTCAGACGTGCCAGAACCATGTTCCGGACACGCCGCTACCACCTGCCGAGCTCGCCGGAACCACCTGCTGGACACGCCAAAATCACCTGCCGGCTACGCCAGAACCACTTGGCGGACACTCCAGAATCACCTGCCGGGCTTGCTGGAACCACCTGCCGGTCACGCCAACATCACCTGCCAGCTACGCCAGAACCACTTGGCAGACACTCCGGAAACACCTGTCGGGCTGGCCGCAACCACCTCTCAGACGTGCCAGAACCATGAGCCTCAGATGCCGGAACCACACCCCGAACAGACCGAAACCACCTGCCAGACCCGCCTGAAACCCCTGGCGAGCACGCCTGATCCACCTGTTCAACTAGCCGGAACCACCTTCCTGACACGCCAAAATCACCTGCCAGGTATACCAGAACCACTTGGTGGACACTCTGGAATCATCTTCCAGACACGCCAGGACCAGCTTTCAGACACACCAGAACCACGTGCCAGAGATGCCGGAAGCACCAGCTGAGCATGCCTGAGCCACCTGCACGACTCGCAAGAAACACCTGTTGGAGAGGCGAAAATCACCTGCCGGGTACGCCAGAAACACTTGGCGGACACTCCGGAATCACCTGTCGGGCATGCCGGAACCACCTCTCAGACTTGCCAGAACCATGTTCTGGACACGCCGGTACCACCTGCCGAGTATGCCGGAACCAGCTGATCCACTCCCGAGAACCACCTACTGGACACGCCAAAATCAACTGCCGGCTATGCCAGAACCACACGGCAGACACTCCGGAATCACATGCCAGGCATTCCGGAACCACCTCTCAGAGGTGCCAGAACCACATGCCGGAGACTCCGGAATCACCTGCCGGGCATGCCGGAACCACCTATCAAAGGTGCCAGAACCACATGCTGGAGACTCTGGAATCACCTGCCGGGCATGCCGGAACCATCTATCAGATGTCACACAACCACGTGCCGGAGAGACCGGAAGCACCTGCCGAGCTCGCCACAACCACCTGCTGGACATGCCAGAACCACCTGCCTCACAGGCCAAAATCATATGCCGTCTACGCCAAAACCACTTGGTGGACACTCCAGAATCACCTGCCGGGCATGCCGGAACCATCTCTCAGACGTGCCAGAACCATGTGCCGGACACGCCGGAACCACATGCCGAGTATGCCCGAAACAACTGCTCTACTTCCCAGCACCACCTGCTGGACACGCCAAAATCACCCGCCAGCTGCTCCAGAACCACTCGGCAGACACTCCGGAACCACCTCCAGGACAGACCGGAACAACCTGCCGGACATGCCCTGACCACTTGCTTGACTCGCCAGAACCATCTGCCGGACACGCCAGAATCACCAGCCGTCTACGCCACAACCACTTGTCAGACACTGCGCAATCACCTGCCGGTCATGCTGGAACCACCTCTCAGAGGTGCCACAACCACATGCCAGAGACGGCGGAAGCACCTGCCGAGAATGCCGGAAGTTCCTGATCCACTACCCAGAAAAACCTGCCGGACACGCCAAAATCACCTGCCGGCTATGCCAGAACCACTTGGTGGACACTCCAGAATCACCTGCCGGGCATGCCAGCACAACCTCTCAGAAGTGCCAGAAGCACGTGCCGGAGAGGCCGGAACCATCTCCCGGACAGACCGCAAACACAGGAAACACTCGCCGGAACCACCTGCTTGACTCACCGGTCCCACCTGCCAGACACGCCAAAATCACCTGCCCGCTACACCAGAACAACTTGGTGGACAAGCCGGAAGCACGTGAAGGGCATGCCGACACAACCTCTCAGACGTGCCAGAACCTCGTGCCGGACACCCCAGAACCACCTGCTGGACAGACCGGAACCACCTGCCGGACACGCCAGAACCACCGGCTCGACTCACCGGAACCATTGCCGGACATGCAAAATCACCTGCCGGCTACGCCAGAACCACTTGGCGAACACTCCAGAATCAACTGCCGGGCATGGCGGAACCACCTCTCAGACATGCCGGAACCACATGCCAATGACACCGGAAGCACCTGCCGAGCACGCCAGAACCACCTGCTCGACTCGCCAAAACCACCTGCTGGACACGCCAAAATCACCTGCCGGCTACGCCACAACCATTTGGTGAACACTTCGGAATCACCTGCCGGGCTGGCTGGAACCACCTGCCGGTCACGCCAACATCACCTGCCAGCTATGCCAGAACCACTTGGCGGACACCATGGAAACACCTGTCGGGCCTGCCGGAACCACCTCTCAGACGTGCCAGAACCATGTGCCTGAGATGCCGGAACCACACCCCGAACAGACCGAAACCACCTGCCAGACCCGCCTGAACCACCTGCCGAGCACGCCGGAACCACCTACTCGACTCGCCGGAACCACCTACCTGACACGCCAAAATCACCTGCCGGGTATGCCAGAACCACTTGGTGGACACTCCGGAATCATCTGCCGGACATGCCAGAACCAGCTCTCAGACACACCAGAACCACGTGCCGGACACTCCGGAAGCACGTGCTGAGCATGCCTGAGCCACATGCTCGACTTGCAAGAAACACCTGCCAGACACGCCAAAATCACCTGCCGGGTACGCCAGAACCACGTGGCGGACACTCCGGAATCACCTGTCGGGCATGCCGGAACCACCTCTCAGACGTGCCAGAACCTCGTGCCGGACACGCCAGAACCACCTGCCGGACAGACCGGAACCACCTGCCGGACACGCCGGAACCACCAGCTCGACTCGCCGGAACCACCGCCGGACATGCAAAATCACCTGCCGGCTACGCCAGAACCACTTGGCGAACACTCCCGAATCAGCTGCCGGGCATGCCGGAACCACCTATCAGGCTTGCCAGAACCATGTTCCGGACACGCCGGTACCACCTCCCGAGTATGCCGGAACCACCTGATCCACTCCCCAGAACCACCTGCTGGACACGCCAGAATCACCTGCCGTCTACGCCAGAACCACTCGGCAGACACTCCGGAACCACCTGCCGGGCATGCCGGAACCACCTCTCAGAGGTGCCAGAACCACATGCCGGACACTCCGGAATCACCTGCCGGGCATGCCGGAACCATCTCTCAGACGTGCCAGAACCATGTTCCGGACACGCCGCTACCACCTGCCGAGCTCACCGGAACCACCTGCTGGACACGCCAAAATCACCTGCCGGCTACGACAGAACCACTTGGCGGACACTCCAGAATCACCTGCCGGGCTTGCTGGAACCACCTGCCGGTCACGCCAACATCACCTGCCAGCTACGCCAGAACCACTTGGCAGACACTCCGGAAACACCTGTCGGGCTGGCCGCAACCACCTCTCAGACGTGCCAGAACCACGTGCCCGAGAGACCGGAAGCACCTGCCGAGCTCGCCGGAACCACCTGCTGGACATGCCGGAACCACCTGCCTCACAGGCCAAAATCATATGCCGGCTACGCCAAAACCACTTGGTGGACACTCCAGAATCACCTTGCGGGCATGCGGGAACCATGTCATGGACAGACGGCAAACACCTGCCGGACCTGCCGGAGCCACCTGCCGAGCACACCGGAACGACCTGCTCGATTCACCAGAGCCACCTGCCGGACACACCAGAAAAACCTGCGGGGTATGGCAGAACCACTTGGAGGACTCTCCGGGATCACCTGCCGGGCATGCCGGAACCACCTCTCAGATGTGATAGAACCATGTTCCGGACACGCCGGAAGCACCTGCCGAGTATGCCGGAACCACCTGCTCCACTCCCCAGAATCACCTGCTGGACACGCCCAAATCACCTTCCGGCTACGCCAGAACCACTCGGCAGACACTCCGGAATCACCTTTTGGGCATGCCGGAACCACCTGCATGACAGGCCAAAATCATATGTCGGCTACGCCCTAACCACTTGGTGGACACTCCAGAATAACCTTGCGGGCATGCCAGAACCACGTCATGGACAGACTGCAAACACCTACCGAAAATGACTGAACCACCTGCCGAGCTTGCCGGAACCACCTGCCGGTCACGCCAACATCACCTGCCAGCTACGCCAGAACCACTTGGCAGACACTCCGGAATCACCAGAGCCACCTGCAGGACACGTCAAAATCACCTGCCAGCTACCACACAACCAGTTGGTGAACACTTCGGAATCACCTGCCGGGCTTGCTGGAACCACCTGCCAGTCACGCCAACATCACCTGCCAGCTACGCCAGAACCACTTGGTGGACACTCCGGAATCACCTGCCCGGCATGCTGGAACCACCTCTCAGAGGTGCCACAACCACATGCCGGAGACGGCGGAAGCACCTGCCGAAAATACCTGAAGTTCCTGATCCACTCCACAGAACCTCATGGCGGACAAGCCAAAATCATCTGCCGGCTACGCCAGAACCACTTGGCGGACACTCCAGAATCACCTGTCGGGCATGCCAGCACAACCTCTCAGAAGTGGCAGAAGCACGTGCCGGACAGGCCGGAACCATCTCCCGGACAGACCGGAACCACGGGAAACACTCGCCGGAACCACCTGCTTGACTCACCCGTCCCACCTGCTAGACACGCCAAAATCACCAGCCTGCTACACCAGAACCACTTGACGGACAAGCCGGAATCACGTGAAGGGCATGCTGACACAACCTCTCAGATGTGCCAGAATCATGTTCCGGACACGCCGGTACCACCTGCCGAGTATGCCGGAACCACCTGTTCGACACCCCAGAACCACCTGCTGGACACGCCAAAATCACCGGCCGGCTACGCCAGAACCACTCGGCAGACACTCCGGAAACACCTACAGGACAGACCAGAACCACCTGCTGGACAGGCCGGAAACACCAGCTCGATGCGCCGGAACCAGCGCCGGACATGCAAAATCAGCTGCCGGCTATGCCAGAACCACTCTGTGAACAATCCCGAATCACCTTCTGGGCCTGCCGGAACCACCTCTCAGACATGCCAGAACCACATGCCAATGACACTGGAAGAGACTGCCGAGCACGCCGGAACCACCTGCTCGACTCGCCAGAACCACCTACCTGACACACCAAAATCACCTGCCGGGTATGCCAGAACCACTTGGTGGACACTCCGGAATCACCTGCCGCGCATGCCGGAACCACGTCTCAGACTTGCCAGAACCATGTTCCGGACACGCCGGTACCACCTGCCAAGTATGCTGGAACCACCTGATCCACACCCCAGAGCCACCTGCTGGACACACCAAAATCACCTGCCGGCTACGCCAGAACCACTCGACAGACACTCCGGAACCATCTTCAGGACAGACCGGAACCACCGTCCGGACACGCCGGATCCACCGGCTCGACTCGCCGGAACCACTGCCTGACATGCAAAATCACCTGCCGGCTACGCCAGAACCACTTGGCGATCACTCCGTAATCACCTGCCGGGCATGCCGGAACCACCTCTCAGACATGCCAGAAGCACATGTCAATGGCACCGGAAGCACCTGGCGAGCATGCCGGAATCACCTGCTCGACTCACCAGAGCCACCTGCCGGACACACGAGAAACACCTGCTGGCTATGCCAGAACCATTCGGCAGACACTCCGGAACCACCTGCAGGACAGACCGGAACCACCTGCCGGACACGACAGAACCACCTGCTTGACTCGCCAGAATCAAGAGCCGGACACGCCAAAATCACCTGCCGGCTACGCCAGAACCACTTGGTGGACACTCAGGAATCACTTGCCGGGCATGCAAGCACAACCTCTCAGAAGTGGCAGAAGCACGTGCCAGACAGGCTGGAACCATCTCCCGGACAGACCGGAACGCCCTGCCAGACAGACCAGAACCACTGGAAACACTCGCAGGAACCACCTGCTTGACTCACCGGTCCCACCTGCCGGACATGCCAAAATCACCTGCCGGCCACACCAGAACCACTTGGCGGACAAGCTTACATCACGTCAAGGGAATGCCGACACAACCTCTCAGACGTGCCAGAACCATGTGCCGTAAACCCCAGAACCACCTGCCAGACAGACCGGAACCACCTGCCGGACACGCCGGAACCACCGGCTCGACTCGCCGGAACAACCGAGGGACATGCAAAATCACCTGCCGGCTACGCCAGAACCATTTGGCGAACACTCCGGAGTCACCTGCCGGGCATGCCGGAACCACCTGCTCGACTTGCCACAGCCACCTGCCTGACACGCCAAAATCACCTGCCGGCTATGCCACAACCAGTTGGTGAACACTTCGGAATCACCTGACGGGCTTGCTGGAACCACCTGCCGGTCACGCCAACATCACCTGCCAGCTACGCCAGAACCACTTGGCAGACACTCCGGAATCACCAGAGCCACCTGCAGGACACGTCAAAATCACCTGCCGGCTACCACACAACCAGTTGGTGAACACTTCGGAATCACCTGCCGGGCTTGCTGGAACACCCTGCCGGTCACGCCAACATCACGTGCCAGCTACGCCAGAACCACTTGGCGGAAAGTCCGGAATCACCTGCCAGGCATGCTGGAACCACCTCTCAGAGGTGCCACAACCACATGCCGGACACGGCGGAAGCACCTGCCGAGAATGCCGGAAGTTCCTGATGCAATCCACAGAACCACCTGCCGGACACGCAAAAATCACCTGCCGGCTACGCCAGAACCACTTGGTGGACACTCCAGAATCACCTGCCGGGCATGCCAGCACAACCTCTCAGAAGTGCCAGAAGCACGTGCCGGACAGGCCGGAACCATCTCCCTGACAGACCGGAAACACAGCAAACACTCGCCGGAAACACCTGCTTGACACACTGATCCCACCTGCCGGACACACCAAATCACCTGCTGGCTATGCAAGAACCACCCGTCAGACACTCTGCAACCACCTCTAGGACAGACCGGAACCACATGCTGGACACACCGGAACCACTGGCTTGACTCTCCGGAACCAACACCGGACATGCAAAATCACCTGCCGGCTACGCCAGAACCACTCGGCAGACACTCCGGAATCACCTGCTGGGCTTGCTGGAAACACCTGCCGGTCACGCCAACATCACCTGCCAGCTATGCCAGAACAACTTGGCGGAAACCCCGGAAACACCTGTTGGGCCTGCCGGAACCACCTCTCAGACTTGCCAGAACCATGTTCCGGACACGCCGGTACCACATGCCGAGTATGCCTTAACCACCTTATCCACTCCCCAGAACCACCTGCTGGACACGCCAGAATCACCTGCCGGCTACGCCAGAACGACTCGGCAGACACTCCGGAATCACCTGCTGGGCTTGCTGGAACCACCTGCCGGTCACGCCAACATCACCTTCCAGCTATGCCAGAACAACTTGGCGGACACTCCGGAAACACCTGTTGGGCCTGCCGGAACCACCTCTCAGACGTGCCAGAACCATGTGCCTGAGATGCCGGAACCACACCCCGAACAGACCGAAACCACCTGCCAGACCCGCCTGAACCCCGTGGCGAGCACGCCTGATCCACCGGCTCAACTAGCCGGAACCACCTTTCTGACACGCCAAAATCACCTGCCAGTTATGCCAGAACCACTTGGTGGACACTCCGGAATCATCTGCCGGACATGCCAGAATCAGATCTACGACACACCAGAACCACGTGCCAGAGACGCCGGAAGCACCAGCTGAGCATGCCTGAGCCACCTGCTCGACTCGCCAGAACGATTGCCAGACATGCAAAATCACCTGCCGGCTACGCCAGAACCACTTGGCGAACACTCCGGAACCACCTGCCCGGCATGCCGGAACCACTTCTCACAGGCGCCAGAACCACATGCCGGACACCCCGGAATCACCTGCCAGGCATGCCGGAACCATCTCTCAGACGTGCCACAACCACGTGCCGGAGAGACCGGAAGCACCTGCCGAGCACGCCGGAATCACCTGCTGGACATGCCGGAACCACCTGCCGGACACGCCGGAACCACCGGGTCGACTCGCCGGAACCATTGCCGGACATGCAAAATCACCTGCCGGCTACGCCAGAACCACTTGGCGAACACTCCGGAATCACCTGCCGGGCATGCTGGAACCACCTCTCAGAGGTGCCACAACCACATCCTGGAGACGGCGGAAGCACCAGCCGAGGATGCCGGAAGCTCCTGAACCACTCCCCAGAACCACCTGCGGGACACGCTGATATCACCTGCCGTCTACGCCAGAACCACTTGGCGGACACTCCAGAATCACCTGCCGGGCATGCCAGCACAACCTCTCAGAAGTGCCAGAAGCACGTGCCGGACAGGCCGGAACCATCTCCCGGACAGACCGCAAACACAGGAAACACTCGCCGGAACCACCTGCTTGACTCACTGGTCCCACCTGGCGGACACGCCAAAATCATTTGACCGCTACACCAGAAACACTTGGCTGACAAGTCGGAATCACGTGAAGTGCATGGCGACACAACCTCTCAGACGTGTCAGAACCTCGTGCCAGACACCCCAGAACCACCTGCCGGACAGACCGGAACCACCTGCCGGACATGCCGGAACCACGAGCTCACTCACGGGAACCACCGCCGGACATGCAAAATCACCTGCCGGCTACGCCAGAACCACTTGGCGAACACTCCGGAATCACCTGCCGGTCATGGCAGAACCACCTCTCAGACATGCCAGAACCACGTGCCAATGACAACGGAAGGGCCTGCCGAGGACGCCAGAACCACCTGCTCTACTCGCCGGAACCACCTGCTGGACACGCCAAAATCACCTGCCAGGCATGCCAGAACCACTTGGTGGACACTCCGGAATCATCTGCCGGACATGCCAGAATCAGATCTCAGACACACCAGAACCACGTTCCAGAGACGCCACAAGCACCAGCTGAGCATGCCTAAGCCACCTGCTCGACTCGCCGGAACCACTGCCGGACATGCAAAATCACCTGCCGGCTACGCCAGAACCACTTGGCGAACACTCCTGAACCACCTGCCCGGCATGCCGGAACCACTTCTCAGGGGTGCCAGAACCACATGCCGGACACCCCGGAATCACCGGCCGGGCATGCCGGAACCATCTCTCAGACGTGCCACAACCACGTGCCGGAGAGACCGGAAGCACCTGCCGAGCACGCCGGAATCACCTGCTGGACATGCCGGAACCACCTGCCGGACACGCCGGAACCACCGGCTCGACTCGCCGGAACCACCTGCTGGACACGCCAAAATCACCTGCCGGCTACGCCACAACCATTTGGTGAACACTTCGGAATCAGCTGCCGGGCTGGCTGGAACCACCTGCCGGTCACGCCAACATCACCTGCCAGCTATGCCAGAACCACTTGGCGGACACCATGGAAACACCTGTCGGGCCGGCCGGAACCACCTCTCAGACGTGCCAGAACCATGTGCCTGAGATGCCGGAACCACAACCCGAACAGACCGAAACCACCTGCCAGACGCGCCTGAACCACCTGCCGAGCACGCCGGAACCACCTACTCGACTCGCCGGAACCACCTACCTGACACGCCAAAATCACCTGCCGGGTATGCCACAACCACATGGTGAACACTCCGAAATCATCTGCGGGACATGCCAGAACCAGCTCTCAGACTCACCAGAACCACGTGCCGGACACGCCGGAAGCACCTGCTGAGCATGCCTGAGCCACATGCTCGACTTGCAAGAAACACCTGCCAGACACGCCAAAATCACCTGCCGGGTACGCCAGAACCACGTGGCGGACACTCCGGAATCACCTGTCGGGCATGCCGGAACCACCTCTCAGACGTGCCAGAACCTCGTGCCGGACACGCCAGAACCACCTGCCGGACAGACCGGAACCACCTGCCGGACACGCCGGAACCACCGGCTCGACTCGCCGGAACGACCGCCGGACATGCAAAATCACCTGCCGGCTACGCCAGAACCACTTGGCGAACACTCCCGAATCAGCTGCCGGGCATGCCGGAACCACCTATCAGGCTTGCCAGAACCATGTTCCGGACACGCCGGTACCACCTCCCGAGTATGCCGGAACCACCTGATCCACTCCCCAGAACCACCTGCTGGACACGCCAGAATCACCTGCCGTCTACGCCAGAACCACTCGGCAGACACTCCGGAACCACCTGCCGGGCATGCCGGAACCACCTCTAAGAGGTGCCAGAACCACATGCCGGACACTCCGGAATCACCTGCCGGGCATGCCGGAACCATCTCTCAGACGTGCCAGAACCATGTTCCGGACACGCCGCTACCACCTGCCGAGCTCGCCGGAACCACCTGCTGGACACGCCAAAATCACCTGCCGGCTACGCCAGAACCACTTGGCGGACACTCCAGAATCACCTGCCGGGCTTGCTGGAACCACCTGCCGGTCACGCCAACATCACCTGCCAGCTACGCCAGAACCACTTGGCAGACACTCCGGAAACACCTGTCGGGCTGGCCGCAACCACCTCTCAGACGTGCCAGAACCATGAGCCTCAGATGCCGGAACCACACCCCGAACAGACCGAAACCACCTGCCAGACCCGCCTGAAACCCCTGGCGAGCACGCCTGATCCACCTGTTCAACTAGCCGGAACCACCTTCCTGACACGCCAAAATCACCTGCCAGGTATACCAGAACCACTTGGTGGACACTCTGGAATCATCTTCCAGACACGCCAGGACCAGCTTTCAGACACACCAGAACCACGTGCCAGAGATGCCGGAAGCACCAGCTGAGCATGCCTGAGCCACCTGCACGACTCGCAAGAAACACCTGTTGGACAGGCCAAAATCACCTGCCGGGTACGCCAGAAACACTTGGCGGACACTCCGGAATCACCTGTCGGGCATGCCGGAACCACCTCTCAGACTTGCCAGAACCATGTTCTGGACACGCCGGTACCACCTGCCGAGTATGCCGGAACCAGCTGATCCACTCCCGAGAACCACCTACTGGACACGCCAAAATCAACTGCCGGCTATGCCAGAACCACACGGCAGACACTCCGGAATCACATGCCAGGCATTCCGGAACCACCTCTCAGAGGTGCCAGAACCACATGCCGGAGACTCTGGAATCACCTGCCGGGCATGCCGGAACCACCTATCAAAGGTGCCAGAACCACATGCTGGAGACTCTGGAATCACCTGCCGGGCATGCCGGAACCATCTCTCAGACGTGCCAGAACCATGTTCCGGACACGCCGGTACCAGCTGCTGAGCTCGCCGGAACCACGTGCTGGACATGCCAAAATCAACTGCCGGCTACACCAGAACCACTCGGCAGACACTCCAGAATCACCTGCCGGGCTTGCTGGAACCACCTGCCGGTCACGCCAAAATCACCTGCCAGCTACGCCAGAACCACTTGGGGGACACTCCGGAAACACCTGTCGGGCAGGCCGGAACCACCTCTCAGACGTGCCAGAACCATGTGCCTGAGATGCCGGAACCACACCCCGACCAGACCGAAACCACCTGCCAGACCCGCCTGGACCACCTGCCAAGCACGCCTGATCCACCTGCTCAACTAGCCGGGACCACCTTCCTGACACGCCAAAATCACCTGCCAGGTATACCAGAACCACTTGGTGGACACTCCGGAATAATCTGCCGGACATGCCAGAACCAGCTCTCAGACACACCAGAACCACGTGCCAGAGACGCCGGAAGCACCAGCTGAGCATGCCTGAGCCACCTGCTCGACTCGCAAGAAACACCTGTCGGACATGCCAAAATCACCTGCCGGGTACGCCAGAAACACTTGGTGGACACTCCGGAATCACCTGTCGGGCATGTCGGAACCACCTCTCAGACTTGCCAGAACCATGTTCTGGACACGCCGGTACCACCTGCTGAGTATGCCGGAACCAGCTGATCCACAACCCAGAACCACCTACTGGACACGCCAAAATCAACTGCCGGCTACGCCAGAACCACTCGGCAGACACTCCGGAATCACATGCCAGGCATTCCGGAACCACCTCTCAGAGGTGCCAGAACCACATGCCGGACACTCCGGAATCACCTGCCGGGCATGCCGGAACCATCTATCAGATGTCACACAACCACGTGCCGGAGAGACCGGAAGCACCTGCCGAGCTTGCCACAACCACCTGCTGGACATGCCAGAACCACCTGCCTCACAGGCCAAAATCATATGCCGGCTACGCCAAAACCACTTGGTGGACACTCCAGAATCACCTTGCGGGCATGCCGGAACCACGTAATGGACAGACGGCAAACATCTGCCGCACCTGCCGAAACCACCTGCAGAGCACACCGGAACGACCTGCTCGACTCACCAGAGCCACCTGCCGGACACACCAGAAACACCTGCGGGGTATGCCAGAACCACTTGGAGGACTCTCCGGAATCACCTGCCAGGCATGCTGGAACCACCACTCAGAGGTGCCAGAACCACATGCCGGACACTCCGGAATCACCTGCCTGGCATGCTGGAACCATCTCTCAGACGTGCCACAACCACGTTCCGGAGAGACCGGAAGCACCTGCCGAGCTCGCCGGAACCACCTTCTGGATATGCCGGAACCACCTGCCTCACAGGCCAAAATCATATGCCGTCTACGCCAAAACCACTTGGTGGACAGTCCAGAATCACCTGCCGGGCATGCCGGAACCATCTCTCAGACGTGCCAGAACCATGTGCCGGACACGCCGGAACCACATGCCGAGTATGCCCGAAACAACTGCTCTACTTCCCAGCACCACCTGCTGGACACGCCAAAATCACCCGCCAGCTGCTCCAGAACCACTCGGCAGACACTCCGGAACCACCTCCAGGACAGACCGGAACAACCTGCCGGACACGCCCTGACCACTTGCTTGACTCGCCAGAACCATCTGCCGGACACGCCAGAATCACCAGCCGTCTACGCCACAACCACTTGTCAGACACTGCGCAATCACCTGCCGGTCATGCTGGAACCACCTCTCAGAGGTGCCACAACCACATGCCAGAGACGGCGGAAGCACCTGCCGAGAATGCCGGAAGTTCCTGATCCACTACCCAGAAAAACCTGCCGGACACGCCAAAATCACCTGCCGGCTATGCCAGAACCACTTGGTGGACACTCCAGAATCACCTGCCGGGCATGCCAGCACAACCTCTCAGAAGTGCCAGAAGCACGTGCCGGAGAGGCCGGAACCATCTCCCGGACAGACCGGAAACACAGCAAACACTCGCCGGAACCACCTGCTTGACTCACCGGTCCCACCTGCCGGAGACGCCAAAATCACCTGCCCGCTACACCAGAACCACTTGGCGGACAAGCCGGAAGCACGTGAAGGGCATGCCGACACAACCTCTCTGACGTGCCAGAACCTCGTGCCAGACACCCCAGAACCACCTGCTGGACAGACCAGAACCACCTGCCGGACACGCCAGAACCACCGGCTCGACTCACCGGAACCATTGCCGGACATGCAAAATCACCTGCCGGCTACGCCAGAACCACTTGGCGAACACTCCAGAATCAACTGCCGGGCATGGCGGAACCACCTCTCAGACATGCCGGAACCACATGCCAATGACACCGGAAGCACCTGCCGAGCACGCCAGAACCACCTGCTCGACTCGCCAAAACCACCTGCTGGACACGCCAAAATCACCTGCCGGCTACGCCACAACCATTTGGTGAACACTTCGGAATCACCTGCCGGGCTGGCTGGAACCACCTGCCGGTCACGCCAACATCACCTGCCAGCTATGCCAGAACCACTTGGCGGACACCATGGAAACACCTGTCGGGCCTGCCGGAACCACCTCTCAGACGTGCAAGAACCATGTGCCTGAGATGCCGGAACCACACCCCGAACAGACCGAAACCACCTGCCAGACCCGCCTGAACCACCTGCCGAGCACGCCGGAACCACCTACTCGACTCGCCGGAACCACCTAGCTGACACGCCAAAATCACCTGCCGGGTATGCCAGAACCACTTGGTGGACACTCCGGAATCATCTGCCGGACATGCCAGAACCAGCTCTCAGACACACCAGAACCACGTGCCGGACACTCCGGAAGCACGTGCTGAGCATGCCTGAGCCACATGCTCGACTTGCAAGAAACACCTGCCAGACACGCCAAAATCACCTGCCGGGTACGCCAGAACCACGTGGCGGACACTCCGGAATCACCTGTCGGGCATGCCGGAACCACCTCTCAGACGTGCCAGAACCTCGTGCCGGACACGCCAGAACCACCTGCCGGACAGACCGGAACCACCTGCCGGACACGCCGGAACCACCAGCTCGACTCGCCGGAACCACCGCCGGACATGCAAAATCACCTGCCGGCTACGCCAGAACCACTTGGCGAACACTCCCGAATCAGCTGCCGGGCATGCCGGAACCACCTATCAGGCTTGCCAG
Source organism: Equus przewalskii (assembly GCF_037783145.1). Classification (NCBI taxonomy): domain Eukaryota; kingdom Metazoa; phylum Chordata; class Mammalia; order Perissodactyla; family Equidae; genus Equus; species Equus przewalskii. Next base: position 324,395 of record NW_027228458.1, read on the forward strand.
AACCATGTTCCGGACACGCCGGTACCACCTCCCGAGTATGCCGGAACCACCTGATCCACTCCCCAGAACCACCTGCTGGACACGCCAGAATCACCTGCCGTCTACGCCAGAACCACTCGGCAGACACTCCGGAACCACCTGCCGGGCATGCCGGAACCACCTCTCAGAGGTGCCAGAACCACATGCCGGACACTCCGGAATCACCTGCCGGGCATGCCGGAACCATCTCTCAGACGTGCCAGAACCATGTTCCGGACACGCCGCTACCACCTGCCGAGCTCGCCGGAACCACCTGCTGGACACGCCAAAATCACCTGCCGGCTACGCCAGAACCACTTGGCGGACACTCCAGAATCACCTGCCGGGCTTGCTGGAACCACCTGCCGGTCACGCCAACATCACCTGCAAGCTACTCCAGAACCACTTGGCAGACACTCCGGAAACACCTGTCGGGCTGGCCGCAACCACCTCTCAGACGTGCCAGAACCATGAGCCTGAGATGCCGGAACCACACCCCGAACAGAGCGAAACCACCTGCCAGTCCCGCCTGAACCCCCTGGCGAGCACGCCTGATCCACCTGTTCAACTAGCCGGAACCACCTTCCTGACACGCCAAAATCACCTGCCAGGTATACCAGAACCACTTGGTGGACACTCTGGAATCATCTTCCGGACACGCCAGGACCTGCTTTCAGACACACCAGAACCACGTGCCAGAGACGCCGGAAGCACCAGCTGAGCATGCCTGAGCCACCTGCACGACTCGCAAGAAACACCTGTCGGACAGGCCAAAATCACCTGGCGGGTATGCCAGAAACACTTGGCGGACACTCCGGAATCACCTGTCGGGCATGCCGGAACCACCTCTCAGACTTGCCAGAACCATGTTCTGGACACGCCGGTACCACCTGCCGAGTATGCCGGAACCAGCTGCTCCACTCCCCAGAACCACCTACTGGACACACCAATATCAACTGCTGGCTATGCCAGAACCACACGGCAGACACTCCGGAATCACATGCCAGGCATTCCGGAACCACCTCTCAGAGGTGCCAGAACCACATGCTGGAGACTCCGGAATCACCTGCCGGGCATGCCGGAACCACCTATCAAAGGTGCCAGAACCACATGCCGGAGACTCTGGAATCACCTGCCGGGCATGCCGGAACCTTCTCTCAGACGTGCCACAACCACGTGCCGGAGAGACCGGAAGCACCTGCCGAGCTCTCCGGAACCACCTGCTGGACATGCCGGAACCACCTGCCTCACAGGCCAAAATCATATGCCGGCTACGCCAAAACCACTGGGTGGACACTCCAGAATCACCTTGCGGGCATGCCGGAACCACGTCATGGACAGACGGCAAACACCTGCCGGACCTGCCGGAACCACCTGCCGAGCACGCCGGAACCACCTGCTCGACTCACCAGAGCCACCTGCCGGACACACCAGAAACACCTGCGGGGTACGCCAGAACCACTTGGAGGACTCTCCGGGATCACCTGCCGGGCATGCCGGAACCACCTCTCAGACGTGCCAGAACCATGTGCCGGACACGCCGGAACCACCTGCCGTGTATGCCGGAAACACCTGCTCCACTCCCCAGAACCAGCTGCTGGACACGCCAAAATCACCTGCCGGCTACGCCAGAACCACTCGGCAGACACTCCGGAACCACCTCCAGGACAGACCGGAACCAGCTGCCGGACACGCCGGGACCACCTGCTTGACTCGCCAGAACCACCTGCCGGACACGCCAGAATCACCAGCCAGCTACGCCACAACCACTTGTCGGACACTCCGGAATCAGCTGCCGGGCATGCTGGAACCACCTCTCAGAGGTGCCACAACCACATGCCGGAGACGGCGGAAGCACCTGCCGAGAATGCCGGAAGTTCCTGATCCACTCCCCAGAACCACCTGCCGGACACGCCAAAATCACCTGCCGGCTACGCCAGAACCACTCGGCGGACACTCCAGAATCACCTGCCGGGCATGCCAGCACAACCTCTCAGAAGTGCCAGAAGCACGTGCCGGACAGGCCGGAACCATCTCCCGGACAGACCGGAAACACAGGAAACACTCGCCGGAACCACCTGCTTGACTCACCGGTCCCACCTGCCAGACACGCCAAAATCACCTGCCCGCTACACCAGAACCACTTGGTGGACAAGCCGGAATCACGTGAAGGGCATGCCGACACAACCTCTCAGACGTGCCAGAACCTCGTGCCGGACACCCCAGAACCACCTGCTGGACAGACCGGAACCACCTGCCGGACACGCCAGAACCACCGGCTCGACTCGCCGGAACCATTGCCGGACATGCAAAATCACCTGCCGGCTACGCCAGAACTACTTGGCGAACACTCCGGAATCACCTGCCGGGCATGGCGTAACCACCTCTCAGACATGCCGGAACAACATGCCAATGACACCGGAAGCACCTGCCGAGCACGCCAGAACCACCTGCTCGACTCGCCAAAACCACCTGCTGGACACGCCAAAATCACCTGCCGGCTACGCCACAACCATTTGGTGAACACTTCGGAATCACCTGCCGGGCTGGCTGGAACCACCTGCCGGTCACGCCAACATCACCTGCCAGCTATGCCAGAACCACTTGGCGGACACCATGGAAACACCTGTCGGGCCTGCCGGAACCACCTCTCAGACGTGCCAGAACCATGTGCCTGAGATGCCGGAACCACACCCCGAACAGACCGAAACCACCTGCCAGACCCGCCTGAACCCCCTGGCGAGCACGCCTGATCCACCGGCTCAACTAGCCGGAACCACCTTTCTGACACGCCAAAATCACCTGCCAGTTATGCCAGAACCACTTGGTGGACACTCCGGAATCATCTGCCGGACATGCCAGAATCAGATCTACGATACAACAGAACCACGTGCCAGAGACGCCGGAAGCACCAGCTGAGCATGCCTGAGCCACCTGCTCGACTCGCCAGAACGATTGCCAGACATGCAAAATCACCTGCCGGATACGCCAGAACCACTTGGCGAACACTCCGGAACCACCTGCCCGGCATGCCGGAACCACTTCTCACAGGTGCCAGAACCACATACCGGACACCCCTGAATCACCTGCCAGGCATGCCGGAACCATCTCTCAGACGTGCCACAACCACGTGCCGGAGAGACCGGAAGCACCTGCCGAGCACTCCGGAATCACCTGCTGGACATGCCGGAACCACCTGCCGGACACGCCGGAACCACCGGCTCGACTCGCCGGAACCATTGCCGGACATGCAAAATCACCTGCCGGCTACCCCAGAACCACTTGGCGAACACTCCGGAATCACCTGCCGGGCATGGCGGAACCACCTCTCAGAGGTGCCACAACCACATCCTGGAGACGGCGGAAGCACCTGCTGAGAATGCCGGAAGTTCCTGATCCACTCCCCAGAACCACCTGCCGGACACGCCGATATCACCTGCCGGCTACGCCAGAACCACTTGGCGGACACTCCAGAATCACCTGCCAGGCTTGCTGGAACCACCTGCCGGTCACGCCAACATCACCTGCCAGCTATGCCAGAACCACTTGGCGGACACCATGGAAACACCTGTCGGGCCGGCCGGAACCAGCTCTCAGACGTGCCAGAACCATGTGCCTGAGATGCCGGAACCACACCCCGAACAGACCGAAACCACCTGCCAGACCCGCCTGAACCACCTGCCGAGCACGCCGGAACCACCTACTCGACTCGCCGGAACCACCTACCTGACACGCCAAAATCACCTGCCGGGTATGCCAGAACCACTTGGTGGACACTCCGGAATCATCTGCCGGACATGCCAGAACCAGCTCTCAGACACACCAGAACCACGTGCCGGACACTCCGGAAGCACGTGCTGAGCATGCCTGAGCCACATGCTCGACTTGCAAGAAACACCTGCCAGACACGCCAAAATCACCTGCCGGGTACGCCAGAACCACGTGGCGGACACTCCGGAATCACCTGTCGGGCATGCCGGAACCACCTCTCAGACGTGCCAGAACCTCGTGCCGGACACGCCAGAACCACCTTCCGGACAGACCGGAACCACGTGCCGGACACGCCGGAACCACCAGCTCGACTCGCCGGAACCACCGCCGGACATGCAAAATCACCTGCCGGCTACACCTGAACCACTTGGCGAACACACCCGAATCAGCTGCCGGGCATGCCGGAACCACCTATCAGGCTTGCCAGAACCATGTTCCGGACACGCCGGTACCACCTGCCGAGTATGCCGGAACCACCTGATCCACTCCCCAGAACCACCTGCTGGACACGCCAGAATCACCTGCCATCTACGCCAGAACCACTCGGCAGACACTCCGGAACCACCTGCCGGGCATGCCGGAACCACCTCTCAGACTTGCCAGAACCATGTTCTGGACACGCCGGTACCACCTGCCGAGTATGCCGGAACCAGCTGATCCACTCCCCAGAACCACCTACTGGACACGCCAAAATCAACTGCCGGCTATGCCAGAACCACACGGCAGACACTCCGGAATCACATGCCAGGCATTCCGGAACCACCTCTCAGAGGTGCCAGAACCACATGCCGGAGACTCCGGAATCACCTGCCGGGCATGCCGGATCCACCTATCAAAGGTGCCAGAACCACATGCCGGAGACTCTGGAATCACCTGCCGGGCATGCCGGAACCTTCTCTCAGACGTGCCACAACCACGTGCCGGAGAGACCGGAAGCACCTGCCGAGCTCTACGGAACCACCTGCTGGACATGCCGGAACCACCTGCCTCACAGGCCAATATCATATGCCGGCTACGCCAAAACCACTGGGTGGACACTCCAGAATCACCTTGCGGGCATGCCGGAACCACGTCATGGACAGACTGCAAACACCTGCCGGACCTGCCGGAACCACCTGCCGAGCACGCCGGAACCACCTGCTCGACTCACCAGAGCCACCTGCCGGACACAACAGAAACACCTGCGGGGTACGCCAGAACCACTTGGAGGACTCTCCGGGATCACCTGCCGGGCATGCCGGAATCACCTCTCAGACGTGCCAGAACCATGTGCCGGACACGCCGGAACCACCTGCCGAGTATGCCGGAACCACCTGCTCCACTCCCCAGAACCACCTGCTGGACACGCCAAATTTACCTGCCGGCTACGCCAGAACCACTCGACAGACACTCCGGAACCACCTAAAGGACACACCGGAACCAGCTGCCGGACACGCCGGGACCACCTGCTTGACTCGCCAGAACCACCTGCCGGACACGCCAGAATCACCAGCCGGCTACGCCACAACCACTTGTCGGACACTCCGGAATCAGCTGCCGGGCATGCTGGAACCACCTCTCAGAGGTGCCACAACCACATGCCGGAGACGGCGGAAGCACCTGCCGAGAATGCCGGAAGTTCCTGATCCACTCCCCAGAACCACCTGCCGGACACGCCAAAATCACCTGCCGGCTACGCCAGAACCACTCGGCGGACACTCCAGAATCACCTGCCGGGCATGCCAGCACAACCTCTCAGAAGTGCCAGAAGCACGTGCCGGACAGGCCGGAACCATCTCCCGGACAGACCGCAAACACAGGAAACACTCGCCGGAACCACATGCTTGACTCACCGGTCCCACCTGCCGGACACGCCAAAATCACCTGCCCGCTACACCAGAACCACTTGGTGGACAAGCCGGAATCACGTGAAGGGCATGCCGACACAACCTCTCAGACGTGCCAGAACCTTGTGCCGGACACCCCAGAACCACCTGCTGGACAGACCGGAACCACCTGCCGGACACGCCAGAACCACCGGCTCGACTCGCCGGAACCATTGCCGGACATGCAAAATCACCTGCCGGCTACGCCAGAACCACTTGGCGAACACTCCGGAATCACCTGCCGGGCATGGCGGAACCACCTCTCAGACATGGCGGAACCACATGCCAATGACACCGGAAGCACCTGCCGAGCACGCCAGAACCACCTGCTCGACTCGCCAAAACCACCTGCTGGACACGCCAAAATCACCTGCCGGCTACGCCACAACCATTTGGTGAACACTTCGGAATCACCTGCCGGGCTTGCTGGAACCACCTGCCGGTCACGTCAACATCACCTGCCAGCTATGCCAGAACCACTTGGTGGACACCATGGAAACACCTGTCGGGCCGGCCGGAACCACCTCTCAGACGTGCCAGAACCATGTGCCTGAGATGCCGGAACCACACCCCGAACAGACCGAAACCACCTGCCAGACCCGCCTGAACCACCTGCCGAGCACGCCGGAACCACCTACTCGACTCGCCGGAACCACCTACCTGACACGCCAAAATCACCTGCCGGGTATGCCAGAACCACTTGGTGGACACACCGGAATCATCTGCCGGACATGCCAGAACCAGCTCTCAGACACACCAGAACCACGTGCCGGACACTCCGGAAGCACGTGCTGAGCATGCCTGAGCCACATGCTCGACTTGCAAGAAACACCTGCCAGACACGCCAAAATCACCTGCCGGGTACGCCAGAACCACGTGGCGGACACTCCGGAATCACCTGTCGGGCATGCCGGAACCACCTCTCAGACGTGCCAGAACCTCGTGCCGGACACGCCAGAACCACCTGCCGGACAGACCGGAACCACGTGCCGGACACGCCGGAACCACCAGCTCGACTCGCCGGAACCACCGCCGTACATGCAAAATCACCTGCCGGCTACGCCAGAACCACTTGGCGAACACTCCCGAATCAGCTGCCGGGCATGCCGGAACCACCTATCAGGCTTGCCAGAACCATGTTCCGGACACGCCGGTACCACCTGCCAAGTATGCCGGAACCACCTGATCCACTCCCCAGAACCACCTGCTGGACACGCCAGAATCACCTGCCGTCTATGCCAGAACCACTCAGCAGACACTCCGGAACCACCTGCCGGGCATGCCGGAACCACCTCTCAGAGGTGCCAGAACCACATGCCGGACACTCCGGAATCACCTGCCGGGCATGCCGGAACCACCTCTCAGACGTGCCAGAACCATGTTCCGGACACGCCGCTACCACCTGCCGAGCTCGCCGGAACCACCTGCTGGACACGCCAAAATCACCTGCCGGCTACGCCAGAACCACTTGGCGGACACTCCAGAATCACCTGCCGGGCTTGCTGGAACCACCTGCCGGTCACGCCAACATCACCTGCCAGCTACGCCAGAACCACTTGGCAGACACTCCGGAAACACCTGTCGGGCTGGCCGCAACCACCTCTCAGACGTGCCAGAACCATGTGCCTGAGATGCCGGAACCACACCCCGAACAGACCGAAACCACCTGCCAGACCCGCCTCAACCCCCTGGCGAGCACGCCTGATCCACCTGTTCAACTAGCCGGAACCACCTTCCTGACACGCCAAAATCACCTGCCAGGTATACCACAACCACTTGGTGGACACTCTGGAATCATCTTCCGGACATGCCAGAACCAGCTCTCAGACACACCAGAACCACGTGCCAGAGACGCCGGAAGCACCAGCTGAGCATGCCTGAGCCACCTGCACGACTCGCAAGAAACACCTGTCGGACAGGCCAAAATCACCTGCCGGGTACGCCAGAAACACTTGGCGGCCACTCCGGAATCACCTGTCGGGCATGCCGGAACCACCTCTCAGACTTGCCAGAACCATGTTCTGGACACGCCGGTACCACCTGCCGAGTATGCCGGAACCAGCTGATCCACTCCCCAGAACCACCTACTGGACACGCCAAAATCAACTGCCGGCTATGCCAGAACCACACGGCAGACACTCCGGAATCACATGCCAGGCATTCCGGAACCACCTCTCAGAGGTGCCAGAACCACATGCCGGAGACTCCGGAATCACCTGCCGGGCATGCCGGATCCACGTATCAAAGGTGCCAGAACCACATGCCGGAGACTCTGGAATCACCTGTCGGGCATGCCGGAACCTTCTCTCAGACGTGCCACAACCACGTGCCGGAGAGACCGGAAGCACCTGCCGAGCTCTCCGGAACCACCTGCTGGACATGCCGGAACCACCTGCCTCACAGGCCAAAATCATATGCCGGCTACGCCAAAACCACTGGGTGGACACTCCAGAATCACCTTGCGGGCATGCCGGAACCACGCCATGGACAGACGGCAAACACCTGCCGGACCTGCCGGAACCACCTGCCGAGCACGCCGAAACCACCTGCTCGACTCACCAGAGCCACCTGCCGGACACACCAGAAACACCTGCGGGGTACGCCAGAACCACTTGGAGGACTCTCCGGGATCACCTGCCGGGCATGCCGGAACCACCTCTCAGACGTGCCAGAACCATGTGCCGGACACGCCGGAACCACCTGCCGAGTATGCCGGAACCACCTGCTCCACTCCCCAGAACCACCTGCTGGACACGCCAAAATCACCTGCCGGCTACGCCAGAACCACTCGGCAGACACTCCGGAACCACCTCCAGGACAGACCGGAACCAGCTGCCGGACACGCCGGGACCACCTGCTTGACTCACCAGAACCGCCTGCCGGACACGCCAGAATCACCAGCCGGCTACGCCACAACCACTTGTCGGACACTCCGGAATCAGCTGCCGGGCATGCTGGAACCACCTCTCAGAGGTGCCACAACCACATGCCGGAGACGGCGGAAGCACCTGCCGAGAATGCCGGAAGTTCCTGATCCACTCCCCAGAACCACCTGCCGGACACGCCAAAATCACCTGCCGGCTACGCCAGAACCACTCGGCGGACACTCCAGAATCACCTGCCGGGCATGCCAGCACAACCTCTCAGAAGTGCCAGAAGCACGTGCCGGACAGGCCGGAACCATCTCCCGGACAGACCGCAAACACAGGAAACACTCGCCAGAACCACCTGCTTGACTCACCGGTCCCACCTGCCGGACACGCCAAAATCACCTGCCCGCTACACCAGAACCACTTGGTGGACAAGCCGGAATCACGTGAAGGGCATGCCGACACAACCTCTCAGACGTGCGAGAACCTCGTGCCGGACACCCCAGAACCACCTGCTGGACAGACCGGAACCACCTGCCGGACACGCCAGAACCACCGGCTCGACTCGCCGGAACCATTGCCGGACATGCAAAATCACCTGCCGGCTACGCCAGAACCACTTGGCGAACACTCCGGAATCACCTGCCGGGCATGGCGGAACCACCTCTCAGACATGGCGGAACCACATGCCAATGACACCGGAAGCACCTGCCGAGCACGCCAGAACCACCTGCTCGACTCGCCAAAACCACCTGCTGGACACGCCAAAATCACCTGCCGACTACGCCACAACCATTTGGTGAACACTTCGGAATCACCTGCCGGGCTGGCTGGAACCACCTGCTGGTCACGCCAACATCACCTGCCAGCTATGCCAGAACCACTAGGCGGACACCATGGAAACACCTGTCGGGCCGGCCGGAACCACCTCTCAGACGTGCAAGAACCATGTGCCTGAGATGCCGGAACCACACCCCGAACAGACCGAAACCACCTGCCAGACCCGCCTGAACCACCTGCCGAGCACGCCGGAACCACCTACTCGACTCGCCGGAACCACCTACCTGACACGCCAAAATCACCTGCCGGGTATGCCAGAACCACTTGGTGGACACTCCGGAATCATCTGCCGGACATGCCAGAACCAGCTCTCAGACACACCAGAACCACGTGCCGGACACTCCGGAAGCACGTTCTGAGCATGCCTGAGCCACATGCTCGACTTGCAAGAAACACCTGCCAGACACGCCAAAATCACCTGCCGGGTACGCCAGAACCACGTGGCGGACACTCCGGAATCACCTGTCGGGCATGCCGGAACCCCCTCTCAGACGTGCCAGAACCTCGTGCCGGACACGCCAGAAACACCTGCCGGACAGTCCGGAACCACCTGCCGGAAACGCCGGAACCACCAGCTTGACTCGCCGGAACCACCGCCGGACATGCAAAATCACCTGCCGGCTACGCCAGAACCACTTGGCGAACACTCCGGAATCACCTGCCGGGCATGGCGGAACCACCTCTCAGACATGGCGGAACCACATGCCAATGACACCGGAAGCACCTGCCGAGCACGCCAGAACCACCTGCTCGACTCGCCAAAACCACCTGCTGGACACGCCAAAATCACCTGCCGGCTACGCCACAACCATTTGGTGAACACTTCGGAATCACCTGCCGGGCTGGCTGGAACCACCTGCCGGTCACGCCAACATCACCTGCCAGCTATGCCAGAACCACTTGGCGGACACCATGGAAACACCTGTCGGGCCGGCCGGAACCACCTCTCAGACGTGCCAGAACCATGTGCCTGAGATGCCGGAACCACACCCCGAACAGACCGAAACCACCTGCCAGACCCGCCTGAACCACCAGCCGAGCACGCCGGAACCACCTACTCGACTCGCCGGAACCACCTACCTGACACGCCAAAATCACCTGCCGGGTATGCCAGAACCACTTGGTGGACACTCCGGAATCATCCGCCGGACATGCCAGAACCAGCTCTCAGACACACCAGAACCACCTGCCGGACACGCCGGAAGAACGTGCTGAGCCTGCCTGAGCCACATGCTCGACTTGCAAGAAACACCAGGAGACACGCCAAAATCACCTGCCGGGTACACCAGAACCACGTGGCAGACACTCCGGAATCACCTGTCGGGCATGCCGGAACCACCTCTCAGACGTGCCAGAACCTCGTGCCGGACACGCCAGAACCACCTGCCGGACAGACCGGAACCACCTGCCGGACACGCCGGAACCACCAGCTCGACTCGCCGGAACCACCGCCGGACATGCAAAATCACCTGCCGGCTACGCCTGAACCACTTGGCGAACACTCCCGAATCAGCTGCCGGGCATGCGGGAACCACCTATCAGGCTTGCCAGAACCTTGTTCCGGACACGCCGGTACCACCTGCCGAGTATGCCGGAACCACCTGATCCACTCCCCAGAACCACCTGCTGGACACGCCAGGATCACCTGCCGTCTACGCCAGAACCACTCGGCAGACACTCCGGAACCACCTGCCGGGCATGCCGGAACCACCTCTCAGAGGTCCCAGAACCACATGCCGGACACTCCGGAATCACCTGCCGGGCATGCCGGAACCATCTCTCAGACGTGCCAGAACCATGTTCCGGACACGCCGCTACCACCTGCCGAGCTCGCCGGAACCACCTGCTGGACACGCCAAAATCACCTGCCGGCTACGCCAGAACCACTTGGCGGACACTCCAGAATCACCTGCCGGGCTTGCTGGAACCACCTGCCGGTCACGCCAACATCACCTGCCAGCTACGCCAGAACCACTTGGCAGACACTCCGGAAACACCTGTCGGGCTGGCCGCAACCACCTCTCAGACGTGCCAGAACCATGTGCCTGAGATGCCGGAACCACACCCCGAACAGACCGAAACCACCTGCCAGACCCGCCTCAACCCCCTGGCGAGCACGCCTGATCCACCTGTTCAACTAGCCGGAACCACCTTCCTGACACGCCAAAATCACCTGCCAGGTATACCAGAACCACTTGGTGGACACTCTGGAATCATCTTCTGGACATGCCAGAACCAGCTCTCAGACACACCAGAACCACGTGCCAGAGACGCCGGAAGCACCAGCTGAGCATGCCTGAGCCACCTGCACGACTCGTAAGAAACACCTGTCGGACAGGCCAAAATCACCTGCCGGGTACGCCAGAAACACTTGGCGGCCACTCCGGAATCACCTGCCGGGCATGGCGGAACCACCTCTCAGACATGGCGGAACCACATGCCAATGACACCGGAAGCACCTGCCGAGCACGCCAGAACCACCTGCTCGACTCGCCAAAACCACCTGCTGGACACGCCAAAATCACCTGCCGGCTACGCCACAACCATTTGGTGAACACTTCGGAATCACCTGCCGGGCTGGCTGGAACCACCTGCCGGTCACGCCAACATCACCTGCCAGCTATGCCAGAACCACTTGGCGGACACCATGGAAACACCTGTCGGGCCGGCCGGAACCACCTCTCAGACGTGCCAGAACCATGTGCCTGAGATGCCGGAACCACACCCCGAACAGACCGAAACCACCTGCCAGACCCGCCTGAACCACCTGCCGAGCACGCCGGAACCACCTACTCGACTCGCCGGAACCACCTACCTGACACGCCAAAATCACCTGCCGGGTATGCCAGAACCACTTGGTGGACACTCCGGAATCATCCGCCGGACATGCCAGAACCAGCTCTCAGACACACCAGAACCACCTGCCGGACACGCCGGAAGAACGTGCTGAGCCTGCCTGAGCCACATGCTCGACTTGCAAGAAACACCTGGAGACACGCCAAAATCACCTGCCGGGTACACCAGAACCACGTGGCAGACACTCCGGAATCACCTGTCGGGCATGCCGGAACCACCTCTCAGACGTGCCAGAACCTCGTGCCGGACACGCCAGAACCACCTGCCGGACAGACCGGAACCACCTGCCGGACACGCCGGAACCACCAGCTCGACTCGCCGGAACCACCGCCGGACATGCAAAATCACCTGCCGGCTACGCCTGAACCACTTGGCGAACACTCCCGAATCAGCTGCCGGGCATGCGGGAACCACCTATCAGGCTTGCCAGAACCTTGTTCCGGACACGTCGGTACCACCTGCCGAGTATGCCGGAACCACCTGATCCACTCCCCAGAACCACCTGCTGGACACGCCAGGATCACCTGCCGTCTACGCCAGAACCACTCGGCAGACACTCCGGAACCACCTGCCGGGCATGCCGGAACCACCTCTCAGAGGTCCCAGAACCACATGCCGGACACTCCGGAATCACCTGCCGGGCATGCCGGAACCATCTCTCAGACGTGCCAGAACCATGTTCCGGACACGCCGCTACCACCTGCCGAGCTCGCCGGAACCACCTGCTGGACACGCCAAAATCACCTGCCGGCTACGCCAGAACCACTTGGCGGACACTCCAGAATCACCTGCCGGGCTTGCTGGAACCACCTGCCGGTCACGCCAACATCACCTGCCAGCTACGCCAGAACCACTTGGCAGACACTCCGGAAACACCTGTCGGGCTGGCCGCAACCACCTCTCAGACGTGCCAGAACCATGTGCCTGAGATGCCGGAACCACACCCCGAACAGACCGAAACCACCTGCCAGACCCGCCTCAACCCCCTGGCGAGCACGCCTGATCCACCTGTTCAACTAGCCGGAACCACCTTCCTGACACGCCAAAATCACCTGCCAGGTATACCACAACCACTTGGTGGACACTCTGGAATCATCTTCCGGACATGCCAGAACCAGCTCTCAGACACACCAGAACCACGTGCCAGAGACGCCGGAAGCACCAGCTGAGCATGCCTGAGCCACCTGCACGACTCGTAAGAAACACCTGTCGGACAGGCCAAAATCACCTGCCGGGTACGCCAGAAACACTTGGCGGCCACTCCGGAATCACCTGTCGGGCATGCCGGAACCACCTCTCAGACTTGCCAGAACCATGTTCTGGACACGCCGGTACCACCTGCCGAGTATGCCGGAACCAGCTGATCCACTCCCCAGAACCACCTACTGGACACGCCAAAATCAACTGCCGGCTATGCCAGAACCACACGGCAGACACTCCGGAATCACATGCCAGGCATTCCGGAACCACCTCTCAGAGGTGCCAGAACCACATGCCGGAGACTCCGGAATCACCTGCCGGGCATGCCGGATCCACGTATCAAAGGTGCCAGAACCACATGCCGGAGACTCTGGAATCACCTGCCGGGCATGCCGGAACCTTCTCTCAGACGTGCCACAACCACGTGCCGGAGAGACCGGAAGCACCTGCCGAGCTCTCCGGAACCACCTGCTGGACATGCCGGAACCACCTGCCTCACAGGCCAAAATCATATGCCGGCTACGCCAAAACCACTGGGTGGACACTCCAGAATCACCTTGCGGGCATGCCGGAACCACGTCATGGACAGACGGCAAACACCTGCCGGACCTGCCGGAACCACCTGCCGAGCACGCCGAAACCACCTGCTCGACTCACCAGAGCCACCTGCCGGACACACCAGAAACACCTGCGGGGTACGCCAGAACCACTTGGAGGACTCTCCGGGATCACCTGCCGGGCATGCCGGAACCACCTCTCAGACGTGCCAGAACCATGTGCTGGACACGCCGGAACCACCTGCCGAGTATGCCGGAACCACCTGCTCCACTCCCCAGAACCACCTGCTGGACACGCCAAAATCACCTGCCGGCTACGCCAGAACCACTCGGCAGACACTCCGGAACCACCTCCAGGACAGACCGGAACCAGCTGCCGGACACGCCGGGACCACCTGCTTGACTCACCAGAACCGCCTGCCGGACACGCCAGAATCACCAGCCGGCTACGCCACAACCACTTGTCGGACACTCCGGAATCAGCTGCCGGGCATGCTGGAACCACCTCTCAGAGGTGCCACAACCACATGCCGGAGACGGCGGAAGCACCTGCCGAGAATGCCGGAAGTTCCTGATCCACTCCCCAGAACCACCTGCCGGACACGCCAAAATCACCTGCCGGCTACGCCAGAACCACTCGGCGGACACTCCAGAATCACCTGCCGGGCATGCCAGCACAACCTCTCAGAAGTGCCAGAAGCACGTGCCGGACAGGCCGGAACCATCTCCCGGACAGACCGCAAACACAGGAAACACTCGCCAGAACCACCTGCTTGACTCACCGGTCCCACCTGCCGGACACGCCAAAATCACCTGCCCGCTACACCAGAACCACTTGGTGGACAAGCCGGAATCACGTGAAGGGCATGCCGACACAACCTCTCAGACGTGCCAGAACCTCGTGCCGGACACCCCAGAACCACCTGCTGGACAGACCGGAACCACCTGCCGGCTACGCCAGAACCACTTGGCGAACACTCCGGAATCACCTGCCGGGCATGGCGGAACCACCTCTCAGACATGGCGGAACCACATGCCAATGACACCGGAAGCACCTGCCGAGCACGCCAGAACCACCTGCTCGACTCGCCAAAACCACCTGCTGGACACGCCAAAATCACCTGCCGGCTACGCCACAACCATTTGGTGAACACTTCGGAATCACCTGCCGGGCTGGCTGGAACCACCTGCCGGTCACGCCAACATCACCTGCCAGCTATGCCAGAACCACTTGGCGGACACCATGGAAACACCTGTCGGGCCGGCCGGAACCACCTCTCAGACGTGCCAGAACCATGTGCCTGAGATGCCGGAACCACACCCCGAACAGACCGAAACCACCTGCCAGACCCGCCTGAACCACCTGCCGAGCACGCCGGAACCACCTACTCGACTCGCCGGAACCACCTACCTGACACGCCAAAATCACCTGCCGGGTATGCCAGAACCACTTGGTGGACACTCCGGAATCATCCGCCGGACATGCCAGAACCAGCTCTCAGACACACCAGAACCACCTGCCGGACACGCCGGAAGAACGTGCTGAGCCTGCCTGAGCCACATGCTCGACTTGCAAGAAACACCTGGAGACACGCCAAAATCACCTGCCGGGTACACCAGAACCACGTGGCAGACACTCCGGAATCACCTGTCGGGCATGCCGGAACCACCTCTCAGACGTGCCAGAACCTCGTGCCGGACACGCCAGAACCACCTGCCAGACAGACCGGAACCACCTGCCGGACACGCCGGAACCACCAGCTCGACTCGCCGGAACCACCGCCGGACATGCAAAATCACCTGCCGGCTACGCCTGAACCACTTGGCGAACACTCCCGAATCAGCTGCCGGGCATGCGGGAACCACCTATCAGGCTTGCCAGAACCTTGTTCCGGACACGCCGGTACCACCTGCCGAGTATGCCGGAACCACCTGATCCACTCCCCAGAACCACCTGCTGGACACGCCAGGATCACCTGCCGTCTACGCCAGAACCACTCGGCAGACACTCCGGAACCACCTGCCGGGCATGCCGGAACCACCTCTCAGAGGTCCCAGAACCACATGCTGGACACTCCGGAATCACCTGCCGGGCATGCCGGAACCATCTCTCAGACGTGCCAGAACCATGTTCCGGACACGCCGCTACCACCTGCCGAGCTCGCCGGAACCACCTGCTGGACACGCCAAAATCACCTGCCAGCTACGCCAGAACCACTTGGCGGACACTCCAGAATCACCTGCCGGGCTTGCTGGAACCACCTGCCGGTCACGCCAACATCACCTGCCAGCTACGCCAGAACCACTTGGCAGACACTCCGGAAACACCTGTCGGGCTGGCCGCAACCACCTCTCAGACGTGCCAGAACCATGTGCCTGAGATGCCGGAACCACACCCCGAACAGACCGAAACCACCTGCCAGACCCGCATGAACCCCCTGGTGAGCACGCCTGATCCACCTGTTCAACTAGCCGGAACCACCTTCCTGACAAGCCAAAATCACCTGCCAGGTATACCAGAACCACTTGGTGGACACTCTGGAATCATCTTCCGGACATGCCAGAACCAGCTCTCAGACACACCAGAACCACGTGCCAGAGACGCCGGAAGCACCAGCTGAGCATGCCTGAGCCACCTGCACGACTCGTAAGAAACACCTGTCGGACAGGCCTAAATCACCTGCCGGGTACGCCAGAAACACTTGGCGGCCACTCCGGAATCACCTGTCGGGCATGCCGGAACCACCTCTCAGACTTGCCAGAACCATGTTCTGGACACGCCGGTACCACCTGCCGAGTATGCCGGAACCAGCTGATCCACTCCCCAGAACCACCTACTGGACACGCCAAAATCAACTGCCGGCTATGCCAGAACCACACGGCAGACACTCCGGAATCACATGCCAGGCATTCCGGAACCACCTCTCAGAGGTGCCAGAACCACATGCCGGAGACTCCGGAATCACCTGCCGGGCATGCCGGATCCACGTATCAAAGGTGCCAGAACCACATGCCGGAGACTCTGGAATCACCTGCCGGGCATGCCGGAACCTTCTCTCAGACGTGCCACAACCACGTGCTGGAGAGACCGGAAGCACCTGCCGAGCTCTCCGGAACCACCTGCTGGACATGCCGGAACCACCTGCCTCACAGGCCAAAATCATATGCCGGCTACGCCAAAACCACTGGGTGGACACTCCAGAATCACCTTGCGGGCATGCCGGAACCACGCCATGGACAGACGGCAAACACCTGCCGAACCTGCCGGAACCACCTGCCGAACACGCCGGAACCAACTGCTCAACTCACCAGAGCCACCTGCCGGACACACCAGAAACACCTGCGGGGTACGCCAGAACCACTTGGAGGACTCTCCGGGATCACCTGCCGGGCATGCCGGAACCACCTCTCAGACGTGCCAGAACCATGTGCCGGACACGCCGGAACCACCTGCCGAGTATGCCGGAACCACCTGCTCCACTCCCCAGAACCACCTGCTGGACACGCCAAAATCACCTGCCGGCTACGCCAGAACCACTCGGCAGACACTCCGGAACCACCTCCAGGACAGACCGGAACCAGCTGCCGGACACGCCGGGACCACCTGCTTGACTCACCAGAACCGCCTGCCGGACACGCCAGAATCACCAGCCGGCTACGCCACAACCACTTGTCGGACACTCCGGAATCAGCTGCCGGGCATGCTGGAACCACCTCTCAGAGGTGCCACAACCACATGCCGGAGACGGCGGAAGCACCTGCCGAGAATGCCGGAAGTTCCTGATCCACTCCCCAGAACCACCTGCCGGACACGCCAAAATCACCTGCCGGCTACGCCAGAACCACTCGGCGGACACTCCAGAATCACCTGCCGGGCATGCCAGCACAACCTCTCAGAAGTGCCAGAAGCACGTGCTGGACAGGCCGGAACCATCTCCCGGACAGACCGCAAACACAGGAAACACTCGCCAGAACCACCTGCTTGACTCACCGGTCCCACCTGCCGGACACGCCAAAATCACCTGCCCGCTACACCAGAACCACTTGGTGGACAAGCCAGAATCACGTGAAGGGCATGCCGACACAACCTCTCAGACGTGCCAGAACCTCGTGCCGGACACCCCAGAACCACCTGCTGGACAGACCGGAACCACCTGCCGGACACGCCAGAACCACCGGCTCGACTCGCCGGAACCATTGCCGGACATGCAAAATCACCTGCCGGCTACGCCAGAACCACTTGGCGAACACTCCGGAATCACCTGCCGGGCATGGCGGAACCACCTCTCAGACATGGCGGAACCACATGCCAATGACACCGGAAGCACCTGCCGAGAACGCCAGAACCACCTGCTCGACTCGCCAAAACCACCTGCTGGACACGGCAAAATCACCTGCCGGCTACGCCACAACCATTTGGTGAACACTTCGGAATCACCTGCCGGGCTTGCTGGAACCACCTGCCGGTCACGCCAACATCACCTGCCAGCTACGCCAGAACCACTTGGCAGACACTCCGGAAACACCTGTCGGGCTGGCCGCAACCACCTCTCAGACGTGCCAGAACCATGTGCCTGAGATGCCGGAACCACACCCCGAAGAGACCGAAACCACCTGCCAGACCCGCCTCAACCCCCTGGCGAGCACGCCTGATCCACCTGTTCAACTAGCCGGAACCACCTTCCTGACACGCCAAAATCACCTGCCAGGTATACCAGAACCACTTGGTGGACACTCTGGAATCATCTTCCGGACATGCCAGAACCAGCTCTCAGACACACCAGAACCACGTGCCAGAGACGCCGGAAGCACCAGCTGAGCATGCCTGAGCCACCTGCACGACTCGCAAGAAACACCTGTCGGACAGGCCAAAATCACCTGCCGGGTACGCCAGAAACACTTGGCGGCCACTCCGGAATCACCTGTCGGGCATGCCGGAACCACCTCTCAGACTTGCCAGAACCATGTTCTGGACACGCCGGTACCACCTGCCGAGTATGCCGGAACCAGCTGATCCACTCCCCAGAACCACCTACTGGACACGCCAAAATCAACTGCCGGCTATGCCAGAACCACACGGCAGACACTCCGGAATCACATGCCAGGCATTCCGGAACCACCTCTCAGAGGTGCCAGAACCACATGCCGGAGACTCCGGAATCACCTGCCGGGCATGCCGGATCCACGTATCAAAGGTGCCAGAACCACATGCCGGAGACTCTGGAATCACCTGCCGGGCATGCCGGAACCTTCTCTCAGACGTGCCACAACCACGTGCCGGAGAGACCGGAAGCACCTGCCGAGCTCTCCGGAACCACCTGCTGGACATGCCGGAACCACCTGCCTCACAGGCCAAAATCATATGCCGGCTACGCCAAAACCACTGGGTGGACACTCCAGAATCACCTTGCGGGCATGCCGGAACCACGTCATGGACAGACGGCAAACACCTGCCGGACCTGCCGGAACCACCTGCCGAGCACGCCGAAACCACCTGCTCGACTCACCAGAGCCACCTGCCGGACACACCAGAAACACCTGCGGGGTACGCCAGAACCACTTGGAGGACTCTCCGGGATCACCTGCCGGGCATGCCGGAACCACCTCTCAGACGTGCCAGAACCATGTGCCGGACACGCCGGAACCACCTGCCGAGTATGCCGGAACCACCTGCTCCACTCCCCAGAACCACCTGCTGGACACGCCAAAATCACCTGCCGGCTACGCCAGAACCACTCGGCAGACACTCCGGAACCACCTCCAGGACAGACCGGAACCAGCTGCCGGACACGCCGGGACCACCTGCTTGACTCACCAGAACCGCCTGCCGGACACGCCAGAATCACCAGCCGGCTACGCCACAACCACTTGTCGGACACTCCGGAATCAGCTGCCGGGCATGCTGGAACCACCTCTCAGAGGTGCCACAACCACATGCCGGAGACGGCGGAAGCACCTGCCGAGAATGCCGGAAGTTCCTGATCCACTCCCCAGAACCACCTGCCGGACACGCCAAAATCACCTGCCGGCTACGCCAGAACCACTCGGCGGACACTCCAGAATCACCTGCCGGGCATGCCAGCACAACCTCTCAGAAGTGCCAGAAGCACGTGCCGGACAGGCCGGAACCATCTCCCGGACAGACCGCAAACACAGGAAACACTCGCCAGAACCACCTGCTTGACTCACCGGTCCCACCTGCCGGACACGCCAAAATCACCTGCCCGCTACACCAGAACCACTTGGTGGACAAGCCGGAATCACGTGAAGGGCATGCCGACACAACCTCTCAGACGTGCCAGAACCTCGTGCCGGACACCCCAGAACCACCTGCTGGACAGACCGGAACCACCTGCCGGCTACGCCAGAACCACTTGGCGAACACTCCGGAATCACCTGCCGGGCATGGCGGAACCACCTCTCAGACATGGCGGAACCACATGCCAATGACACCGGAAGCACCTGCCGAGCACGCCAGAACCACCTGCTCGACTCGCCAAAACCACCTGCTGGACACGCCAAAATCACCTGCCGGCTACGCCACAACCATTTGGTGAACACTTCGGAATCACCTGCCGGGCTGGCTGGAACCACCTGCCGGTCACGCCAACATCACCTGCCAGCTATGCCAGAACCACTTGGCGGACACCATGGAACCACCTGTCGGGCCGGCCGGAACCACCTCTCAGACGTGCCAGAACCATGTGCCTGAGATGCCGGAACCACACCCCGATCAGACCGAAACCACCTGCCAGACCCGCCTGAACCACCTGCCGAGCACGCCGGAACCACCTACTCGACTCGCCGGAACCACCTACCTGACACGCCAAAATCACCTGCCGGGTATGCCAGAACCACTTGGTGGACACTCCGGAATCATCCGCCGGACATGCCAGAACCAGCTCTCAGACACACCAGAACCACCTGCCGGACACGCCGGAAGAACGTGCTGAGCCTGCCTGAGCCACATGCTCGACTTGCAAGAAACACCTGGAGACACGCCAAAATCACCTGCCGGGTACACCAGAACCACGTGGCAGACACTCCGGAATCACCTGTCGGGCATGCCGGAACCACCTCTCAGACGTGCCAGAACCTCGTGCCGGACACGCCAGAACCACCTGCCGGACAGACCGGAACCACCTGCCGGACACGCCGGAACCACCAGCTCGACTCGCCGGAACCACCGCCGGACATGCAAAATCACCTGCCGGCTACGCCTGAACCACTTGGCGAACACTCCCGAATCAGCTGCCGGGCATGCGGGAACCACCTATCAGGCTTGCCAGAACCTTGTTCCGGACACGCCGGTACCACCTGCCGAGTATGCCGGAACCACCTGATCCACTCCCCAGAACCACCTGCTGGACACGCCAGGATCACCTGCCGTCTACGCCAGAACCACTCGGCAGACACTCCGGAACCACCTGCCGGGCATGCCGGAACCACCTCTCAGAGGTCCCAGAACCACATGCCGGACACTCCGGAATCACCTGCCGGGCATGCCGGAACCATCTCTCAGACGTGCCAGAACCATGTTCCGGACACGCCGCTACCACCTGCCGAGCTCGCCGGAACCACCTGCTGGACACGCCAAAATCACCTGCCGGCTACGCCAGAACCACTTGGCGGACACTCCAGAATCACCTGCCGGGCTTGCTGGAACCACCTGCCGGTCACGCCAACATCACCTGCCAGCTACGCCAGAACCACTTGGCAGACACTCCGGAAACACCTGTCGGGCTGGCCGCAACCACCTCTCAGACGTGCCAGAACCATGTGCCTGAGATGCCGGAACCACACCCCGAACAGACCGAAACCACCTGCCAGACCCGCATGAACCCCCTGGTGAGCACGCCTGATCCACCTGTTCAACTAGCCGGAACCACCTTCCTGACACGCCAAAATCACCTGCCAGGTATACCAGAACCACTTGGTGGACACTCTAGAATCATCTTCCGGACATGCCAGAACCAGCTCTCAGACACACCAGAACCACGTGCCAGAGACGCCGGAAGCACCAGCTGAGCATGCCTGAGCCACCTGCACGACTCGCAAGAAACACCTGTCGGACAGGCCAAAATCACCTGCCGGGTACGCCAAAAACACTTGGCGGACACTCCGGAATCACCTGTCGGGCATGCCGGAACCACCTCTCAGACTTGCCAGAACCATGTTCTGGACACGCCGGTACGACCTGCCGAGTATGCCGGACCCAGGTGATCCACTCCCCAGAACCACCTACTAGACACGCCAAAATCAACTGCCGGCTATGCCAGAACCACACGGCAGACACTCCGGAATCACATGCCAGGCATTCCGGAACCACCTCTCAGAGGTGCCAGAACCACATGCCGGAGACTCCGGAATCACCTGCCGGGCATGCCGGAACCACCTATCAAAGGTGCCAGAACCACATGCCGGAGACTCTGGAATCACCTGCCGGGCATGCCGGAACCTTCTCTCAGACGTGCCACAACCACGTGCCGGAGAGACCGGAAGCACCTGCCGAGCTCTCCGGAACCACCTGCTGGACATGCCGGAACCACCTGCCTCACAGGCCAAAATCATATGCCGGCTACGCCAAAACCACTGGGTGGACACTCCAGAATCACCTTGCGGGCATGCCGGAACCACGTCATGGACAGACGGCAAACACCTGCCGGACCTGCCGGAACCACCTGCCGAGCACGCCGGAACCACCTGCTCGACTCACCAGAGCCACCTGCCGGACACACCAGAAACACCTGCGGGGTACGCCAGAACCACTTGGAGGACTCTCCGGGATCACCTGCCGGGCATGCCGGAACCACATCTCAGACGTGCCAGAACCATGTCCCGGACACGCCGGAACCACCTGCCGAGTATTCCGGAACCACCTGCTCCACTCCCCAGAACCACCTGCTGGACACGCCAAAATCACCTGCCGGCTACGCCAGAACCACTCGGCAGACACTCCGGAACCACCTCCAGGACAGACCGGAACCAGCTGCCGGACACGCCGGGACCACCTGCTTGACTCGCCAGAACCACCTGCCGGACACGCCAGAATCACCAGCCGGCTACGCCACAACCACTTGTCGGACACTCCGGAATCAGCTGCCGGGCATGCTGGAACCACCTCTCAGAGGTGCCACAACCACATGCCGGAGACGGCGGAAGCACCTGCCGAGAATGCCGGAAGTTCCTGATCCACTCCCCAGAACCACCTGCCGGACACGCCAAAATCACCTGCCGGCTACGCCAGAACCACTCGGCGGACACTCCAGAATCACCTGCCGGGCATGCCAGCACAACCTCTCAGAAGTGCCAGAAGCACGTGCTGGACAGGCCGGAACCATCTCCCGGACAGACCGCAAACACAGGAAACACTCGCCAGAACCACCTGCTTGACTCACCGGTCCCACCTGCCGGACACGCCAAAATCACCTGCCCGCTACACCAGAACCACTTGGTGGACAAGCCAGAATCACGTGAAGGGCATGCCGACACAACCTCTCAGACGTGCCAGAACCTCGTGCCGGACACCCCAGAACCACCTGCTGGACAGACCGGAACCACCTGCCGGACACGCCAGAACCACCGGCTCGACTCGCCGGAACCATTGCCGGACATGCAAAATCACCTGCCGGCTACGCCAGAACCACTTGGCGAACACTCCGGAATCACCTGCCGGGCATGGCGGAACCACCTCTCAGACATGGCGGAACCACATGCCAATGACACCGGAAGCACCTGCCGAGAACGCCAGAACCACCTGCTCGACTCGCCAAAACCACCTGCTGGACACGCCAAAATCACCTGCCGGCTACGCCACAACCATTTGGTGAACACTTCGGAATCACCTGCCGGGCTTGCTGGAACCACCTGCCGGTCACGCCAACATCACCTGCCAGCTACGCCAGAACCACTTGGCAGACACTCCGGAAACACCTGTCGGGCTGGCCGCAACCACCTCTCAGACGTGCCAGAACCATGTGCCTGAGATGCCGGAACCACACCCCGAACAGACCGAAACCACCTGCCAGACCCGCCTGAACCACCTGCCGAGCACGCCGGAACCACCTACTCGACTCGCCGGAACCACCTACCTGACACGCCAAAATCACCTGCCGGGTATGCCAGAACCACTTGGTGGACACTCCGGAATCATCTGCAGGACATGCCAGAACCAGCTCTCAGACACACCAGAACCACGTGCCGGACACTCCGGAAGCACGTGCTGAGCATGCCTGAGCCACATGCTCGACTTGCAAGAAACACCTGCCAGACACGCCAAAATCACCTGCCGGGTATGCCAGAACCACGTGGCGGACACTCCGGAATCACCTGTCGGGCATGCCGGAACCCCATCTCAGACGTGCCAGAACCTCGTGCCGGACACGCCAGAAACACCTGCCGGACAGTCCGGAACCACCTGCCGGAAACGCCGGAACCACCAGCTTGACTCGCCGGAACCACCGCCGGACATGCAAAATCACCTGCCGGCTACGCCAGAACCACTTGGCGAACACTCCGGAATCACCTGCCGGGCATGGCGGAACCACCTCTCAGACATGGCGGAACCACATGCCAATGACACCGGAAGCACCTGCCGAGCACGCCAGAACCACCTGCTCGACTCGCCAAAACCACCTGCTGGACACGCCAAAATCACCTGCCGGCTACGCCACAACCATTTGGTGAACACTTCGGAATCACCTGCCGGGCTGGCTGGAACCACCTGCCGGTCACGCCAACATCACCTGCCAGCTATGCCAGAACCACTTGGCGGACACCATGGAAACACCTGTCGGGCCGGCCGGAACCACCTCTCAGACGTGCCAGAACCATGTGCCTGAGATGCCGGAACCACACCCCGATCAGACCGAAACCACCTGCCAGACCCGCCTGAACCACCTGCCGAGCACGCCGGAACCACCTACTCGACTCGCCGGAACCACCTACCTGACACGCCAAAATCACCTGCCGGGTATGCCAGAACCACTTGGTGGACACTCCGGAATCATCCGCCGGACATGCCAGAACCAGCTCTCAGACACACCAGAACCACCTGCCGGACACGCCGGAAGAACGTGCTGAGCCTGCCTGAGCCACATGCTCGACTTGCAAGAAACACCTGGAGACACGCCAAAATCACCTGCCGGGTACACCAGAACCACGTGGCAGACACTCCGGAATCACCTGTCGGGCATGCCGGAACCACCTCTCAGACGTGCCAGAACCTCGTGCCGGACACGCCAGAACCACCTGCCGGACAGACCGGAACCACCTGCCGGACACGCCGGAACCACCAGCTCGACTCGCCGGAACCACCGCCGGACATGCAAAATCACCTGCCGGCTACGCCTGAACCACTTGGCGAACACTCCCGAATCAGCTGCCGGGCATGCGGGAACCACCTATCAGGCTTGCCAGAACCTTGTTCCGGACACGCCGGTACCACCTGCCGAGTATGCCGGAACCACCTGATCCACTCCCCAGAACCACCTGCTGGACACGCCAGGATCACCTGCCGTCTACGCCAGAACCACTCGGCAGACACTCCGGAACCACCTGCCGGGCATGCCGGAACCACCTCTCAGAGGTCCCAGAACCACATGCCGGACACTCCGGAATCACCTGCCGGGCATGCCGGAACCATCTCTCAGACGTGCCAGAACCATGTTCCGGACACGCCGCTACCACCTGCCGAGCTCGCCGGAACCACCTGCTGGACACGCCAAAATCACCTGCCGGCTACGCCAGAACCACTTGGCGGACACTCCAGAATCACCTGCCGGGCTTGCTGGAACCACCTGCCGGTCACGCCAACATCACCTGCCAGCTACGCCAGAACCACTTGGCAGACACTCCGGAAACACCTGTCGGGCTGGCCGCAACCACCTCTCAGACGTGCCAGAACCATGTGCCTGAGATGCCGGAACCACACCCCGAACAGACCGAAACCACCTGCCAGACCCGCATGAACCCCCTGGTGAGCACGCCTGATCCACCTGTTCAACTAGCCGGAACCACCTTCCTGACACGCCAAAATCACCTGCCAGGTATACCAGAACCACTTGGTGGACACTCTAGAATCATCTTCCGGACATGCCAGAACCAGCTCTCAGACACACCAGAACCACGTGCCAGAGACGCCGGAAGCACCAGCTGAGCATGCCTGAGCCACCTGCACGACTCGCAAGAAACACCTGTCGGACAGGCCAAAATCACCTGCCGGGTACGCCAAAAACACTTGGCGGACACTCCGGAATCACCTGTCGGGCATGCCGGAACCACCTCTCAGACTTGCCAGAACCATGTTCTGGACACGCCGGTACGACCTGCCGAGTATGCCGGACCCAGGTGATCCACTCCCCAGAACCACCTACTAGACACGCCAAAATCAACTGCCGGCTATGCCAGAACCACACGGCAGACACTCCGGAATCACATGCCAGGCATTCCGGAACCACCTCTCAGAGGTGCCAGAACCACATGCCGGAGACTCCGGAATCACCTGCCGGGCATGCCGGAACCACCTATCAAAGGTGCCAGAACCACATGCCGGAGACTCTGGAATCACCTGCCGGGCATGCCGGAACCTTCTCTCAGACGTGCCACAACCACGTGCCGGAGAGACCGGAAGCACCTGCCGAGCTCTCCGGAACCACCTGCTGGACATGCCGGAACCACCTGCCTCACAGGCCAAAATCATATGCCGGCTACGCCAAAACCACTGGGTGGACACTCCAGAATCACCTTGCGGGCATGCCGGAACCACGTCATGGACAGACGGCAAACACCTGCCGGACCTGCCGGAACCACCTGCCGAGCACGCCGGAACCACCTGCTCGACTCACCAGAGCCACCTGCCGGACACACCAGAAACACCTGCGGGGTACGCCAGAACCACTTGGAGGACTCTCCGGGATCACCTGCCGGGCATGCCGGAACCACATCTCAGACGTGCCAGAACCATGTGCCGGACACGCCGGAACCACCTGCCGAGTATTCCGGAACCACCTGCTCCACTCCCCAGAACCACCTGCTGGACACGCCAAAATCACCTGCCGGCTACGCCAGAACCACTCGGCAGACACTCCGGAACCACCTCCAGGACAGACCGGAACCAGCTGCCGGACACGCCGGGACCACCTGCTTGACTCGCCAGAACCACCTGCCGGACACGCCAGAATCACCAGCCGGCTACGCCACAACCACTTGTCGGACACTCCGGAATCAGCTGCCGGGCATGCTGGAACCACCTCTCAGAGGTGCCACAACCACATGCCGGAGACGGCGGAAGCACCTGCCGAGAATGCCGGAAGATCCTGATCCACTCCCCAGAACCACCTGCCGGACACGCCAAAATCACCTGCCGGCTACGCCAGAACCACTCGGCGGACACTCCAGAATCACCTGCCGGGCATGCCAGCACAACCTCTCAGAAGTGCCAGAAGCACGTGCCGGACAGGCCGGAACCATCTCCCGGACAGACCGCAAACACAGGAAACACTCGCCGGAACCACCTGCTTGACTCACCGGTCCCACCTGCCGGACACGCCAAAATCACCTGCCCGCTACACCAGAACCACTTGGTGGACAAGCCGGAATCACGTGAAGGGCATGCCGACACAACCTCTCAGACGTGCCAGAACCTCGTGCCGGACACCCCAGAACCACCTGCTGGACAGACCGGAACCACCTGCCGGACACGCCAGAACCACCGGCTCGACTCGCCGGAACCATTGCCGGACATGCAAAATCACCTGCCGGCTACGCAAGAACCACTTGGCGAACACTCCGGAATCACCTGCCGGGCATGGCGGAACCACCTCTCAGACATGCCGGAACCACATGCCAATGACACCGGAAGCACCTGCCGAGCACGCCAGAACCACCTGCTCGACTCGCCAAAACCACCTGCTGGACACGCCAAAATCACCTGCCGGCTACGCCACAACCATTTGGTGAACACTTCGGAATCACCTGCCGGGCTGGCTGGAACCACCTGCCGGTCACGCCAACATCACCTGCCAGCTATGCCAGAACCACTTGGCGGACACCATGGAAACACCTGTTGGGCCGGCCGGAACCACCTCTCAGACGTGCCAGAACCATGTGCCTGAGATGCCGGAACCACACCCCGAACAGACCGAAACCACCTGCCAGACCCGCCTGAACCACCTGCCGAGCACGCCGGAACCACCTACTCGACTCGCCGGAACCACCTACCTGACACGCCAAAATCACCTGCCGGGTATGCCAGAACCACTTGGTGGACACTCCGGAATCATCCGCCAGACATGCCAGAACCAGCTCTCAGACACACCAGAACCACGTGCCGGACACGCCGGAAGCACGTGCTGAGCATGCCTGAGCCACATGCTCCACTTGCAAGAAACACCTGCCAGACACGCCAAAATCACCTGCCGGGTACGCCAGAACCACGTGGCGGACACTCCGGAATCACCTGTCGGGCATGCCGGAACCACCTCTCAGACGTGCCAGAACCTCGTGCCGGACACGCCAGAACCACCTGCCGGACAGACCGGAACCACCTGCCGGACACGCCGGAACCACCAGCTCGACTCGCCGGAACCACCGCCGGACATGCAAAATCACCTGCCGGCTACGCCAGAACCACTTGGCGAACACTCCCGAATCAGCTGCCGGGCATGCGGGAACCACCTATCAGGCTTGCCAGAACCATGTTCCGGACACGCCGGTACCACCTGCCGAGTATGCCGGAACCACCTGATCCACTCCCCAGAACCACCTGCTGGACACGCCAGAATCACCTGCCGTCTACGCCAGAACCACTCAGCAGACACTCCGGAACCACCTGCCGGGCATGCCGGAACCACCTCTCAGAGGTGCCAGAACCACATGCCGGACACTCCGGAATCACCTGCCGGGCATGCCGGAACCATCTCTCAGACGTGCCAGAACCATGTTCCGGACACGCCGCTACCACCTGCCGAGCTCGCCGGAACCACCTGCTGGACACGCCAAAATCACCTGCCGGCTACGCCAGAACCACTTGGCGGACACTCCAGAATCACCTGCCGGGCTTGCTGGAACCACCTGCCGGTCACGCCAACATCACCTGCCAGCTACGCCAGAACCACTTGGCAGACACTCCGGAAACACCTGTCGGGCTGGCCGCAACCACCTCTCAGACGTGCCAGAACCATGTGCCTGAGATGCCGGAACCACACCCCGAACAGACCGAAACCACCTGCCAGACCCGCCTGAACCCCCTGGCGAGCACGCCTGATCCACCTGTTCAACTAGCCGGAACCACCTTCCTGACACGCCAAAATCACCTGCCAGGTATACCAGAACCACTTGGTGGACACTCTGGAATCATCTTCCGGACATGCCAGAACCAGCTCTCAGACACACCAGAACCACGTGCCAGAGACGCCGGAAGCACCAGCTGAGCATGCCTGAGCCACCTGCACGACTCGTAAGAAACACCTGTCGGACAGGCCAAAATCACCTGCCGGGTACGCCAGAAACACTTGGCGGACACTCCGGAATCACCTGTCGGGCATGCCGGAACCACCTCTCAGACTTGCCAGAACCATGTTCTGGACACGCCGGTACCACCTGCCGAGTATGCCGGAACCAGCTGATCCACTCCCCAGAACCACCTACTGGACACGCCAAAATCAACTGCCGGCTATGCCAGAACCACACGGCAGACACTCCGGAATCACATGCCAGGCATTCCGGAACCACCTCTCAGAGGTGCCAGAACCACATGCCGGAGACTCCGGAATCACCTGCCGGGCATGCCGGATCCACCTATCAAAGGTGCCAGAACCACATGCCGGAGACTCTGGAATCACCTGCCGGGCATGCCGGAACCTTCTCTCAGACGTGCCACAACCACGTGCCGGAGAGACCGGAAGCACCTGCCGAGCTCTACGGAACCACCTGCTGGACATGCCGGAACCACCTGCCTCACAGGCCAATATCATATGCCGGCTACGCCAAAACCACTGGGTGGACACTCCAGAATCACCTTGCGGGCATGCCGGAACCACGTCATGGACAGACTGCAAACACCTGCCGGACCTGCCGGAACCACCTGCCGAGCAGGCCGGAACCACCTGCTCGACTCACCAGAGCCACCTGCCGGACACACCAGAAACACCTGCGGGGTACGCCAGAACCACTTGGAGGACTCTCCGGGATCACCTGCCGGGCATGCCGGAATCACCTCTCAGACGTGCCAGAACCATGTGCCGGACACGCCGGAACCACCTGCCGAGTATGCCGGAACCAACTGCTCCACTCCCGAGAACCACCTTCTGGACACGCCAAAATCACCTGCCGGCTACGCCAGAACCACTCGGCAGACACTCCGGAACCACCTCCAGGACAGACCGGAACCAGCTGCCGGACACGCCGGGACCACCTGCTTGACTCGCCAGAACCACCTGCCGGACACGCCAGAATCACCAGCCGGCTACGCCACAACCACTTGTCGGACACTCCGGAATCAGCTGCCGGGCATGCTGGAACCACCTCTCAGAGGTGCCACAACCACATGCCGGAGACGGCGGAAGCACCTGCCGAGAATGCCGGAAGTTCCTGATCCACTCCCCAGAACCACCTGCCGGACACGCCAAAATCACCTGCCGGCTACGCCAGAACCACTCGGCGGACACTCCAGAATCACCTGCCGGGCATGCCAGCACAACCTCTCAGAAGTGCCAGAAGCACGTGCCGGACAGGCCGGAACCATCTCCCGGACAGACCGGAAACACAGGAAACACTCGCCAGAACCACCTGCTTGACTCACCGGTCCCACCTGCCGGACACGCCAAAATCACCTGCCCGCTACACCAGAACCACTTGGTGGACAAGCCAGAATCACGTGAAGGGCATGCCGACACAACCTCTCAGACGTGCCAGAACCTCGTGCCGGACACCCCAGAACCACCTGCTGGACAGACCGGAACCACCTGCCGGACACGCCAGAACCACCGGCTTGACTCGCCGGAACCATTGCCGGACATGCAAAATCACCTGCCGGCTACGCCAGAACCACTTGGCGAACACTCCAGAATCACCTGCCGGGCATGGCGGAACCACCTCTCAGACATTCCGGAACCACATGCCAATGACACCGGAAGCACCTGCCGAGCACGCCAGAACCACCTGCTCGACTCGCCAAAACCACCTGCTGGACACGGCAAAATCACCTGCCGGCTACGCCACAACCATTTGGTGAACACTTCGGAATCACCTGCCGGGCTTGCTGGAACCACCTGCCGGTCACGCCAACATCACCTGCCAGCTACGCCAGAACCACTTGGCAGACACTCCGGAAACACCTGTCGGGCTGGCCGCAACCACCTCTCAGACGTGCCAGAACCATGTGCCTGAGATGCCGGAACCACACCCCGAACAGACCGAAACCACCTGCCAGACCCGCCTGAACCACCTGCCGAGCACGCCGGAACCACCTACTCGACTCGCCGGAACCACCTACCTGACACGCCAAAATCACCTGCCGGGTATGCCAGAACCACTTGGTGGACACTCCGGAATCATCTGCCGGACATGCCAGAACCAGCTCTCAGACACACCAGAACCACTGCCGGACACTCCGGAAGCACGTGCTGAGCATGCCTGAGCCACATGCTCGACTTGCAAGAAACACCTGCCAGACACGCCAAAATCACCTGCCGGGTACGCCAGAACCACGTGGCGGACACTCCGGAATCACCTGTCGGGCATGCCGGAACCACCTCTCAGACGTGCCAGAACCTCGTGCCGGACACGCCAGAACCACCTGCCGGACAGACCGGAACCACCTGCCGGACACGCCGGAACCACCAGCTCGACTCGCCGGAACCACCGCCGGACATGCAAAATCACCTGCCGGCTACGCCAGAACCACTTGGCGAACACTCCCGAATCACCTGCCGGGCATGCCGGAACCACCTCTCAGACGTGCCAGAACCACGTGCCGGACACGCCGGAACCACCTGCCGAGTATGCCGGAACCACCTGATCCACTCCCCAGAACCACCTGCTGGACACGCCAGAATCACCTGCCGGCTACGCCAGAACCACTTGGTGGACACTCCGGAACCACCTGCCGGGCATGCCGAACCACCTCTCAGACGTGCCAGAACCACTGCCGGACACTCCGGAACACCTGCGGCAGCCGGAACCACCTGGCTCGACGCTCGCCGGAACCATTGCCGGACATGCAAAATCACCTGCCGGCTACGCCAGAACCACTTGGCGAACACTCCGGAATCACCTGCCGGGCATGGCGGAACCACCTCTCAGACATGCCGGAACCACATGCCAATGACACCGGAAGCACCTGCCGAGCACGCCAGAACCACCTGCTCGACTCGCCAAAACCACCTGCTGGACACGCCAAAATCACCTGCCGGCTACGCCACAACCATTTGGTGAACACTTCGGAATCACCTGCCGGGCTGGCTGGAACCACCTGCCGGTCACGCCAACATCACCTGCCAGCTATGCCAGAACCACTTGGCGGACACCATGGAAACACCTGTCGGGCCGGCCGGAACCACCTCTCAGACGTGCCAGAACCATGTGCCTGAGATGCCGGAACCACACCCCGAACAGACCAAAACCACCTGCCAGACCCGCCTGAACCACCTGCCGAGCACGCCGGAACCACCTACTCGACTCGCCGGAACCACCTACCTGACACGCCAAAATCACCTGCCGGGTATGCCAGAACCACTTGGTGGACACTCCGGAATCATCTGCCGGACATGCCAGAACCAGCTCTCAGACACACCAGAACCACGTGCCGGACACTCCGGAAGCACGTGCTGAGCATGCCTGAGCCACATGCTCGACTTGCAAGAAACACCTGCCAGACACGCCAAAATCACCTGCCGGGTACGCCAGAACCACGTGGCGGACACTCCGGAATCACCTGTCGGGCATGCCGGAACCACCTCTCAGACGTGCCAGAACCTCGTGCCGGACACGCCAGAACCACCTGCCGGACAGACCGGAACCACCTGCCGGACACGCCGGAACCACCAGCTCGACTCGCCGGAACCACCGCCGGACATGCAAAATCACCTGCCGGCTACGCCTGAACCACTTGGCGAACACTCCCGAATCAGCTGCCGGGCATGCCGGAACCACCTATCAGGCTTGCCAGAACCATGTTCCGGACACGCCGGTACCACCTGCCGAGTATGCCGGAACCACCTGATCCACTCCCCAGAACCACCTGCTGGACACGCCAGAATCACCTGCCGTCTACGCCAGAACCACTCAGCAGACACTCCGGAACCACCTGCCGGGCATGCCGGAACCACCTCTCAGAGGTGCCAGAACCACATGCCGGACACTCCGGAATCACCTGCCGGGCATGCCGGAACCATCTCTCAGACGTGCCAGAACCATGTTCCGGACACGCCGCTACCACCTGCCGAGCTCGCCGGAACCACCTGCTGGACACGCCAAAATCACCTGCCGGCTACGCCAGAACCACTTGGCGGACACTCCAGAATCACCTGCCGGGCTTGCTGGAACCACCTGCCGGTCACGCCAACATCACCTGCCAGCTACGCCAGAACCACTTGGCAGACACTCCGGAAACACCTGTCGGGCTGGCCGCAACCACCTCTCAGACGTGCCAGAACCATGTGCCTGAGATGCCGGAAGCACACCCCGAACAGACCGAAACCACCTGCCAGACCCGCCTGAACCCCCTGGCGATCACGCCTGATCCACCTGTTCAACTAGTCGGAACCACCTTCCTGACACGCCAAAATCACCTGCCAGGTATACCAGAACCACTTGGTGGACACTCTGGAATCATCTTCCGGACACGCCAGAACCAGCTCTCAGACACACCAGAACCACGTGCCAGAGACGCCGGAAGCACCAGCTGAGCATGCCTGAGCCACCTGCACGACTCGCAAGAAACACCTGTCGGACAGGCCAAAATCACCTGCCGGGTACGCCAGAAACACTTGGCGGCCACTCCGGAATCACCTGTCGGGCATGCCGGAACCACCTCTCAGACTTGCCAGAACCATGTTCTGGACACGCCGGTACCACCTGCCGAGTATGCCGGAACCAGCTGATCCACTCCCCAGAACCACCTACTGGACACGCCAAAATCAACTGCCGGCTATGCCAGAACCACACGGCAGACACTCCGGAATCACATGCCAGGCATTCCGGAACCACCTCTCAGAGGTGCCAGAACCACATGCCGGAGACTCCGGAATCACCTGCCGGGCATGCCGGAACCACCTATCAAAGGTGCCAGAACCACATGCCGGAGACTCTGGAATCACCTGCCGGGCATGCCGGAACCTTCTCTCAGACGTGCCACAACCACGTGCCGGAGAGACCGGAAGCACCTGCCGAGCTCTCCGGAACCACCTGCTGGACATGCCGGAACCACCTGCCTCACAGGCCAAAATCATATGCCGGCTACGCCAAAACCACTGGGTGGACACTCCAGAATCACCTTGCGGGCATGCCGGAACCACGTCATGGACAGACGGCAAACACCTGCCGGACCTGCCGGAACCACCTGCCGAGCACGCCGGAACCACCTGCTCGACTCACCAGAGCCACCTGCCGGACACACCAGAAACACCTGCCGGGTACGCAAGAACCACTTGGAGGACTCTCCGGGATCACCTGCCGGGCATGCCGGAACCACCTCTCAGACATGCCAGAACCATGTGCCGGACACGCCGGAACCACCTGCCGAGTATGCCGGAACCACCTGCTCCACTCCCCAGAACCGCCTGCCGGACACGCCAGAATCACCAGCCGGCTACGCCACAACCACTTGTCGGACACTCCGGAATCAGCTGCCGGGCATGCTGGAACCACCTCTCAGAGGTGCCACAACCACATGCCGGAGACGGCGGAAGCACCTGCCGAGAATGCCGGAAGTTCCTGATCCACTCCCCAGAACCACCTGCCGGACACGCCAAAATCACCTGCCGGCTACGCCAGAACCACTCGGCGGACACTCCAGAATCACCTGCCGGGCATGCCAGCACAACCTCACAGAAGTGCCAGAAGCACGTGCCGGACAGGCCGGAACCATCTCCCGGACAGACCGGAAACACAGGAAACACTCGCCGGAACCACCTGCTTGACTCACCGGTCCCACCTGCCGGACACGCCAAAATCACCTGCCCGCTACACCAGAACCACTTGGTGGACAAGCCGGAAGCACGTGAAGGGCATGCCGACACAACCTCTCAGACGTGCCAGAACCTCGTGCCGGACACCCCAGAACCACCTGCCGGACAGACCGGAACCACCTGCCGGACACGCCAGAACCACCGGCTCGACTCGCCGGAACCATTGCCGGACATGCAAAATCACCTGCCGGCTACGCCAGAACCACTTGGCGAACACTCCGGAATCACCTGCCGGGCATGGCGGAACCACCTCTCAGACATGCCGGAACCACATGCCAATGACACCTGAAGCACCTGCCGAGCACGCCAGAACCACCTGCTCGACTCGCCAAAACCACCTGCTGGACACGCCAAAATCACCTGCCGGCTACGCCACAACCATTTGGTGAACACTTCGGAATCACCTGCCGGGCTGGCTGGAACCACCTGCCGGTCACGCCAACATCACCTGCCAGCTATGCCAGAACCACTTGGCGGACACCATGGAAACACCTGTCGGGCCTGCCGGAACCACCTCTCAGACGTGCCAGAACCATGTGCCTGAGATGCCGGAACCACACCCCGAACAGACCGAAACCACCTGCCCGACCCGCCTGAACCACCTGCCGAGCACGCCGGAACCACCTACTCGACTTGCCGGAACCACCTACCTGACACGCCAAAATCACCTGCCGGGTATGCCAGAACCACTTGGTGGACACTCCGGAATCATCCGCCGGACATGCCAGAACCAGCTCTCAGACACACCAGACCACCTGCCGGACACGCCGGAAGAACGTGCTGAGCATGCCAGAGCCACATGCTCGACTTGCAAGAAACACCTGGCAGACACGCCAAAATCACCTGCCGGGTACACCAGAACCACGTGGCGGACACTCCGGAATCACCTGTCGGGCATGCCGCAACCACCTCTCAGACGTGCCAGAACCTCGTGCCGGACACGCCAGAACCACCTGCCGGACAGACCGGAACCACCTGCCGGACACGCCGGAACCACCAGCTCGACTCGCCGGAACCACCGCCGGACATGCAAAATCACCTGCCGGCTACGCCAGAACCACTTGGCGAACACTCCCGAATCAGCTGCCGGGCATGCGGGAACCACCTATCAGGCTTGCCAGAACCATGTTCCGGACACGCCGGGACCACCTGTCGAGTATGCCGGAACCACCTGATCCACTCCCCAGAACCACCTGCTGGACACGCCAGAATCACCTGCCGTCTATGCCAGAACCACTCGGCAGACACTCCGGAACCACCTGCCGGGCATGCCGGAACCACCTCTCAGAGGTGACAGAACCACATGCCGGACACTCCGGAATCACCTGCCGGGCATGCCGGAACCATCTCTCAGACGTGCCAGAACCATGTTCCGGACACGCCGCTACCACCTGCCGAGCTCGCCGGAACCACCTGCTGGACACGCCAAAATCACCTGCCGGCTACGCCAGAACCACTTGGCGGACACTCCAGAATCACCTGCCGGGCTTGCTGGAACCACCTGCCGGTCACGCCAACATCACCTGCCAGCTACGCCAGAACCACTTGGCTGACACTCCGGAAACACCTGTCGGGCTGGCCGCAACCACCTCTCAGACGTGCCAGAACCATGTGCCTGAGATGCCGGAACCACACCCCGAACAGACCGAAACCACCTGCCAGACCCGCCTCAACCCCCTGGCGAGCACGCCTGATCCACCTGTTCAACTAGCCGGAACCACCTTCCTGACACGCCAAAATCACCTGCCAGGTATACCAGAACCACTTGGTGGACACTCTGGAATCATCTTGCGGACATGCCAGAACCAGCTCTCAGACACACCAGAACCACGTGCCAGAGACTCCGGAAGCACCAGCTGAGCATGCCTGAGCCACCTGCACGACTCGCAAGAAACACCTGTCGGACAGGCCAAAATCACCTGCCGGGTACGCCAGAAACACTTGGCGGCCACTCCGGAATCACCTGTCGGGCATGCCGGAACCACCTCTCAGACTTGCCAGAACCATGTTCTGGACACGCCGGTACCACCTGCCGAGTATGCCGGAACCACCTGATCCACTCCCCAGAACCACCTACTGGACACGCCAAAATCAACTGCCGGCTATGCCAGAACCACACGGCAGACACTCCGGAATCACATGCCAGGCATTCCGGAACCACCTCTCAGAGGTGCCAGAACCACATGCCGGAGACTCCGGAATCACCTGCCGGGCATGCCGGAACCACCTATCAAAGGTGCCAGAACCACATGCCGGAGACTCTGGAATCACCTGCCGGGCATGCCGGAACCTTCTCTCAGACGTGCCACAACCACGTGCCGGAGAGACCGGAAGCACCTGCCGAGCTCTCCGGAACCACCTGCTGGACATGCCGGAACCACCTGCCTCACAGGCCAAAATCATATGTCGGCTACGCCAAAACCACTGGGTGGACACTCCAGAATCACCTTGCGGGCATGCCGGAACCACGTCATGGACAGACGGCAAACACCTGCCGGACCTGCCGGAACCACCTGCCGAGCACGCCGGAACCACCTGCTCGACTCACCAGAGCCACCTGCCGGACACACCAGAAACACCTGCGGGGTACGCCAGAACCACTTGGAGGACTCTCCGGGATCACCTGCCGGGCATGCCGGAACCACCTCTCAGACGTGCCAGAACCATGTGCCGGACACGCCGGAACCACCTGCCGAGTATGCCGGAACCACCTGCTCCACTCCCCAGAACCACCTGCTGGACACGCCAAAATCACCTGCCGGCTACGCCAGAACCACTCGGCAGACACTCCGGAACCACCTCCAGGACAGACCGGAACCAGCTGCCGGACACGCCGGGACCACCTGCTTGACTTGCCAGAACCGCCTGCCGGACACGCCAGAATCACCAGCCGGCTACGCCACAACCACTTGTCGGACACTCCGGAATCAGCTGCCGGGCATGCTGGAACCACCTCTCAGAGGTGCCACAACCACATGCCGGAGACGGCGGAAGCACCTGCCGAGAATGCCGGAAGATCCTGATCCACTCCCCAGAACCACCTGCCGGACACGCCAAAATCACCTGCCGGCTACGCCAGAACCACTCGGCGGACACTCCAGAATCACCTGCCGGGCATGCCAGCACAACCTCTCAGAAGTGCCAGAAGCACGTGCCGGACAGGCCGGAACCATCTCCCGGACAGACCGCAAACACAGGAAACACTCGCCGGAACCACCTGCTTGACTCACCGGTCCCACCTGCCGGACACGCCAAAATCACCTGCCCGCTACACCAGAACCACTTGGTGGACAAGCCGGAATCACGTGAAGGGCATGCCGACACAACCTCTCAGACGTGCCAGAACCTCGTGCCGGACACCCCAGAACCACCTGCTGGACAGACCGGAACCACCTGCCGGACACGCCAGAACCACCGGCTCGACTCGCCGGAACCATTGCCGGACATGCAAAATCACCTGCCGGCTACGCCAGAACCACTTGGCGAACACTCCGGAATCACCTGCCGGGCATGGCGGAACCACCTCTCAGACATGCCGGAACCACATGCCAATGACACCGGAAGCACCTGCCGAGCACGCCAGAACCACCTGCTCGACTCGCCAAAACCACCTGCTGGACACGCCAAAATCACCTGCCGGCTACGCCACAACCATTTGGTGAACACTTCGGAATCACCTGCCGGGCTTGCTGGAACCACCTGCCGGTCACGCCAACATCACCTGCCAGCTACGCCAGAACCACTTGGCAGACACTCCGGAAACACCTGTCGGGCTGGCCGCAACCACCTCTCAGACGTGCCAGAACCATGTGCCTGAGATGCCGGAACCACACCCCGAACAGACCGAAACCACCTGCCAGACCCGCCTGAACCACCTGCCGAGCACGCCGGAACCACCTACTCGACTCGCCGGAACCACCTACCTGACACGCCAAAATCACCTGCCGGGTATGCCAGAACCACTTGGTGGACACTCCGGAATCATCTGCCGGACATGCCAGAACCAGCTCTCAGACACACCAGAACCACTGCCGGACACTCCGGAAGCACGTGCTGAGCATGCCTGAGCCACATGCTCGACTTGCAAGAAACACCTGCCAGACACGCCAAAATCACCTGCCGGGTACGCCAGAACCACGTGGCGGACACTCCGGAATCACCTGTCGGGCATGCCGGAACCACCTCTCAGACGTGCCAGAACCTCGTGCCGGACACGCCAGAACCACCTGCCGGACAGACCGGAACCACGTGCCGGACACGCCGGAACCACCAGCTCGACTCGCCGGAACCACCGCCGGACATGCAAAATCACCTGCCGGCTACGCCTGAACCACTTGGCGAACACTCCCGAATCAGCTGCCGGGCATGCCGGAACCACCTATCAGGCTTGCCAGAACCATGTTCCGGACACGCCGGTACCACCTGCCGAGTATGCCGGAACCACCTGATCCACTCCCCAGAACCACCTGCTGGACACGCCAGAATCACCTGCCGTCTACGCCAGAACCACTCAGCAGACACTCCGGAACCACCTGCCGGGCATGCCGGAACCACCTCTCAGAGGTGCCAGAACCACATGCCGGACACTCCGGAATCACCTGCCGGGCATGCCGGAACCATCTCTCAGACGTGCCAGAACCATGTTCCGGACACGCCGCTACCACCTGCCGAGCTCGCCGGAACCACCTGCTGGACACGCCAAAATCACCTGCCGGCTACGCCAGAACCACTTGGCGGACACTCCAGAATCACCTGCCGGGCTTGCTGGAACCACCTGCCGGTCACGCCAACATCACCTGCCAGCTACGCCAGAACCACTTGGCAGACACTCCGGAAACACCTGTCGGGCTGGCCGCAACCACCTCTCAGACGTGCCAGAACCATGTGCCTGAGATGCCGGAAGCACACCCCGAACAGACCGAAAGCACCTGCCAGACCCGCCTGAACCCCCTGGCGATCACGCCTGATCCACCTGTTCAACTAGTCGGAACCACCTTCCTGACACGCCAAAATCACCTGCCAGGTATACCAGAACCAGTTGGTGGACACTCTGGAATCATCTTCCGGACACGCCAGAACCAGCTCTCAGACACACCAGAACCACGTGCCAGAGACGCCGGAAGCACCAGCTGAGCATGCCTGAGCCACCTGCACGACTCGCAAGAAACACCTGTCGGACAGGCCAAAATCACCTGCCGGGTACGCCAGAAACACTTGGCGGCCACTCCGGAATCACCTGTCGGGCATGCCGGAACCACCTCTCAGACTTGCCAGAACCATGTTCTGGACACGCCGGTACCACCTGCCGAGTATGCCGGAACCAGCTGATCCACTCCCCAGAACCACCTACTGGACATGCCAAAATCAACTGCCGGCTATGCCAGAACCACACGGCAGACACTCCGGAATCACATGCCAGGCATTCCGGAACCACCTCTCAGAGGTGCCAGAACCACATGCCGGACACTCCGGAATCACCTGCCGGGCATGCCGGAACCACCTATTAAAGGTGCCAGAACCACATGCCGGAGACTCTGGAATCACCTGCCGGGCATGCCGGAACCTTCTCTCAGACGTGCCACAACCACGTGCCGGAGAGACCGGAAGCACCTGCCGAGCTCTCCGGAACCACCTGCTGGACATGCCGGAACCACCTGCCTCACAGGCCAAAATCATATGCCGGCTACGCCAAAACCACTGGGTGGACACTCCAGAATCACCTTGCGGGCATGCCGGAACCACGCCATGGACAGACGTCAAACACCTGCCGAACCTGCCGGAAGCACCTGCCGAGCACGCCGGAACCAACTGCTCGACTCACCAGAGCCACCTGCCGGACACACCAGAAACACCTGCGGGGTACGCCAGAACCACTTGGAGGACTCTCCGGGATCACCTGCCGGGCATGCCGGAACCACCTCTCAGACGTGCCAGAACCATGTGCCGGACACGCCGGAACCACCTGCCGAGTATGCCGGAACCACCTGCTCCACTCCCCAGAACCACCTGCTGGACACGCCAAAATCACCTGCCGGCTACGCCAGAACCACTCGGCAGACACTCCGGAACCACCTCCAGGACTGACCGGAACCAGCTGCTGGACACGCCGGGACCACCTGCTTGACTTCCCAGAACCACCTGCCGGACACGCCAGAATCACCAGCCGGCTACGCCACAACCACTTGTTGGACACTCCGGAATCAGCTGCCGGGCATGCTGGAACCACCTCTCAGAGGTGCCACAACCACATGCCGGAGACGGCGGAAGCACCTGCCGAGAATGCCGGAAGTTCCTGATCCACTCCCCAGAACCACCTGCCGGACACGCCAAAATCACCTGCCGGCTACGCCAGAACCACTCGGCGGACACTCCAGAATCACCTGCCGGGCATGCCAGCACAACCTCTCAGAAGTGCCAGAAGCACGTGCCGGACAGGCCGGAACCATCTCCCGGACAGACCGGAAACACAGGAAACACTCGCCGGAACCACCTGCTTGACTCACCGGTCCCACCTGCCGGACACGCCAAAATCACCTGCCCGCTACAGCAGAACCACTTGGTGGACAAGCCGGAATCACGTGAAGGGCATGCCGACACAACCTCTCAGACGTGCCAGAACCTCGTGCCGGACACCCCAGAACCACCTGCTGGACAGACCGGAACCACCTGCCGGACACGCCAGAACCACCGGCTCGACTCGCCGGAACCATTGCCGGACATGCAAAATCACCTGCCGGCTACGCCAGAACCACTTGACGAACACTCCGGAATCACCTGCCGGGCATGGCGGAACCACCTCTCAGACATGCCGGAACCACATGCCAATGACACCGGAAGCACCTGCCGAGCACGCCAGAACCACCTGCTCGACTCGCCAAAACCACCTGCTGGACACGCCAAAATCACCTGCCGGCTACGCCACAACCATTTGGTGAACACTTCGGAATCACCTGCCGGGCTGGCTGGAACCACCTGCCGGTCACGCCAACATCACCTGCCAGCTATGCCAGAACCACTTGGCGGACACCATGGAAACACCTGTCGGGCCGGCCGGAACCACCTCTCAGACGTGCCAGAACCATGTGCCTGAGATGCCGGAACCACACCCCGAACAGACCAAAACCACCTGCCAGACCCGCCTGAACCACCTGCCGAGCACGCCGGAACCACCTACTCGACTCGCCGGAACCACCTACCTGACATGCCAAAATCACCTGCCGGGTATGCCAGAACCACTTGGTGGACACTCCGGAATCATCCGCCAGACATGCCAGAACCAGCTCTCAGACACACCAGAACCACGTGCCGGACACGCCGGAAGCACGTGCTGAGCATGCCTGAGCCACATGCTCCACTTGCAAGAAACACCTGCCAGACACGCCAAAATCACCTGCCGGGTACGCCAGAACCACGTGGCGGACACTCCGGAATCACCTGTCGGGCATGCCGGAACCCCCTCTCAGACGTGCCAGAACCTCATGCCGGACACGCCAGAAACACCTGCCGGACAGTCCGGAACCACCTGCCGGAAACGCCGGAACCACCAGCTTGACTCGCCGGAACCACCGCCGGACATGCAAAATCACCCGCCGGCTACGCCAGAACCACTCAGCAGACACTCCGGAACCACCTGCCGGGCATGCCGGAACCACCTCTCAGAGGTGCCAGAACCACATGCCGGACACTCCGGAATCACCTGCCGGGCATGCCGGAACCATCTCTCAGACGTGCCAGAACCATGTTCCGGACACGCCGCTACCACCTGCCGAGCTCGCCGGAACCACCTGCTGGACACGCCAAAATCACCTGCCGGCTACGCCAGAACCACTTGGCGGACACTCCAGAATCACCTGCCGGGCTTGCTGGAACCACCTGCCGGTCACGCCAACATCACCTGCCAGCTACGCCAGAACCACTTGGCAGACACTCCGGAAACACCTGTCGGGCTGGCCGCAACCACCTCTCAGACGTGCCAGAACCATGAGCCTGAGATGCCGGAACCACAGCCCGAACAGACCGAAACCACCTGCCAGACCCGCCTGAACCCCCTGGCGAGCACACCTGATACACCTGTTCAACTAGCCGGAACCACCTTCCTGACACGCCAAAATCACCTGCCAGGTATACCAGAACCACTTGGTGGACACTTGGAATCATCTTCCGGACAAGCCAGAACCAGCTCTCAGACACACCAGAACCACGTGCCAGAGACGCCGGAAGCACCAGCTGAGCATGCCTGAGCCACCTGCACGACTCGTAAGAAACACCTGTCGGACAGGCCAAAATCACCTGCCGGGTACGCCAGAAACACTTGGCGGCCACTCCGGAATCACCTGTCGGACATGCCGGAACCACCTCTCAGACTTGCCAGAACCATGTTCTGGACACGCCGGTACCACCTGCCGAGTATGCCGGAACCAGCTGATCCACTCCCCAGAACCACCTACTGGACACGCCAAAATCAACTGCCGGCTATGCCAGAACCACACGGCAGACACTCCGGAATCACATGCCAGGCATTCCGGAACCACCTCTCAGAGGTGCCAGAACCACATGCCGGAGACTCCGCAATCACCTGCCGGGCATGCCGGATCCACGTATCAAAGGTGCCAGAACCACATGCCGGAGACTCTGGAATCACCTGCCGGGCATGCCGGAACCTTCTCTCAGACGTGCCACAACCACGTGCCGGAGAGACCGGAAGCACCTGCCGAGCTCTCCGGAACCACCTGCTGGACATGCCGGAACCACCTGCCTCACAGGCCAAAATCATATGCCAGCTACGCCAAAACCACTGGGTGGACACTCCAGAATCACCTTGCGGGCATGCCGGAACCACGTCATGGACAGACGGCAAACACCTGCCGGACCTGCCGGAACCACCTGCCGAGCACGCCGAAACCACCTGCTCGACTCACCAGAGCCACCTGCCGGACACACCAGAAACACCTGCGGGGTACGCC
Organism: Equus przewalskii; assembly: GCF_037783145.1. Classification (NCBI taxonomy): domain Eukaryota; kingdom Metazoa; phylum Chordata; class Mammalia; order Perissodactyla; family Equidae; genus Equus; species Equus przewalskii. The sequence continues at coordinate 368,523 of NW_027228458.1, forward strand.
AGAACCACTTGGAGGACTCTCCGGGATCACCTGCCGGGCATGCCGGAACCACCTCTCAGACGTGCCAGAACCATGTGCCAGACACGCCGGAACCACCTGCCGAGTATGCCGGAACCACCTGCTCCACTCCCCAGAACCACCTGCTGGACACGCCAAAATCACCTGCCGGCTACGCCAGAACCACTCGGCAGACACTCCGGAACCACCTCCAGGACAGACCGGAACCAGCTGCCGGACACGCCGGGACCACCTGCTTGACTCACCAGAACCGCCTGCCGGACACGCCAGAATCACCAGCCGGCTACGCCACAACCACTTGTCGGACACTCCGGAATCAGCTGCCGGGCATGCTGGAACCACCTCTCAGAGGTGCCACAACCACATGCCGGAGACGGCGGAAGCACCTGCCGAGAATGCCGGAAGTTCCTGATCCACTCCCCAGAACCACCTGCCGGACATGCCAAAATCACCTGCCGGCTACGCCAGAACCACTCGGCGGACACTCCAGAATCACCTGCCGGGCATGCCAGCACAACCTCTCAGAAGTGCCAGAAGCACGTGCCGGACAGGCCGGAACCATCTCCCGGACAGACCGGAAACACAGGAAACACTCGCCGGAACCACCTGCTTGACTCACCGGTCCCACCTGCCGGACACGCCAAAATCACCTGCCCGCTACACCAGAACCACTTGGTGGACAAGCCGGAAGCACGTGAAGGGCATGCCGACACAACCTCTCAGACGTGCCAGAACCTCGTGCCGGACACCCCAGAACCACCTGCTGGACAGACCGGAACCACCTGCCGGACACGCCACAACCACCGGCTCGACTCGCCGTAACCATTGCCGGACATGCAAAATCACCTGCCGGCTACGCCAGAACCACTTGGCGAACACTCCGGAATCACCTGCCGGGCATGGCTGAACCACCTCTCAGACATGGCGGAACCACATGCCAATGACACCGGAAGCACCTGCCGAGCACGCCAGAACCACCTGCTCGACTCGCCAAAACCACCTGCTGGACACGCCAAAATCACCTGCCGGCTACGCCACAACCATTTGGTGAACACTTCGGAATCACCTGCCGGGCTGGCTGGAACCACCTGCCGGTCACGCCAACATCACCTGCCAGCTATGCCAGAACCACTTGGCGGACACCATGGAAACACCTGTCGGGCCTGCCGGAACCACCTCTCAGACGTGCCAGAACCATGTGCCTGAGATGCCGGAACCACACCCCTAACAGACCGAAACCACCTGCCCGACCCGCCTGAACCACCTGCCGAGCACGCCGGAACCATCTACTCGACTCGCCGGAACCACCTACCTGACACGCCAAAATCACCTGCCGGGTATGCCAGAACCACTTGGTGGACACTCCGGAATCATCTGCCGGACATGCCAGAACCAGCTCTCAGACACACCAGAATCACGTGCTGGACACTCCGGAAGCACGTGCTGAGCATGCCTGAGCCACATGCTCGACTTGCAAGAAACACCTGCCAGACACGCCAAAATCACCTGCCGGGTACGCCAGAACCACGTGGCGGACACTCCGGAATCACCTGTCGGGCATGCCGGAACCACCTCTCAGACGTGCCAGAACCTCGTGCCGGACACGCCAGAACCACCTGCCGGACAGACCGGAACCACCTGCCGGACACGCCGGAACCACCAGCTCGACTCGCCGGAACCACCGCCGGACATGCAAAATCACCTGCCGGCTACGCCAGAACCACTTGGCGAACACTCCCGAATCAGCTGCCGGGCATGCGGGAACCACCTATCAGGCTTGCCAGAACCATGTTCCGGACACGCCGGTACCACCTCCCGAGTATGCCGGAACCACCTGATCCACTCCCCAGAACCACCTGCTGGACACGCCAGAATCACCTGCCGTCTATGCCAGAACCACTCGGCAGACACTCCGGAACCACCTGCCGGGCATGCCGGAACCACCTCTCAGAGGTGCCAGAACCACATGCCGGACACTCCGGAATCACCTGCCGGGCTTGCCGGAACCATCTCTCAGACGTGCCAGAACCATGTTCCGGACACGCCGCTACCACCTGCCGAGCTCGCCGGAACCACCTGCTGGACACGCCAAAATCACCTGCCGGCTACGCCAGAACCACTTGGCGGACACTCCAGAATCACCTGCCGGGCTTGCTGGAACCACCTGACGGTCACGCCAACATCACCTGCCAGCTACGCCAGAACCACTTGGCAGACACTCCGGAAACACCTGTCGGGCTGGCCGCAACCACCTCTCAGACGTGCCAGAACCATGAGCCTGAGATGCCGGAACCACACCCCGAACAGACCGAAACCACCTGCCAGACCCGCCTCAACCCCCTGGCGAGCACGCCTGATCCACCTGTTCAACTAGCCGGAACCACCTTCCTGACACGCCAAAATCACCTGCCAGGTATACCAGAACCACTTGGTGGACACTCTGGAATCATCTTCCAGACATGCCAGAACCAGCTTTCAGACACACCAGAACCCCGTGCCAGAGACGCCGGAAGCACCAGCTGAGCATGCCTGAGCCACCTGCACGACTCGCAAGAAACACCTATTGGACAGGCCAAAATCACCTGCCGGGTACGCCAGAAACACTTGGCGGACACTCCGGAATCACCTGTCGGGCATGCCGGAACCACCTCTCAGACTTGCCAGAACCATGTTCTGGACACGCCGGTACCACCTGCCGAGTATGCCGGAACCAGCTGATCCACTCCCCAGAACCACCTACTGGACACGCCAAAATCAACTGCCGGCTATGCCAGAACCACACGGCAGACACTCCGGAATCACATGCCAGGCATTCCGGAACCACCTCTCAGAGGTGCCAGAACCACATGCCGGAGACTCCGGAATCACCTGCCGGGCATGCCGGAACCACCTATTAAAGGTGCCAGAACCACATGCCGGAGACTCTGGAATCACCTGCCGGGCATGCCGGAACCTTCTCTCAGACGTGCCACAACCACGTGCCGGAGAGACCGGAAGCATCTGCCGAGCTCTCCGGAACCACCTGCTGGACATGCCGGAACCACCTGCCTCACAGGCCAAAATCATATGCCGGCTACGCCAAAACCACTGGGTGGACACTCCAGAATCACCTTGTGGGCATGCCGGAACCACGTCATGGACAGACGTCAAACACCTGCCGGACCTGCCGGAACCACCTGCCGAGCACGCCGGAACCACCTGCTCGACTCACCAGAGCCACCTGCCGGACACACCAGAAACACCTGCGGGGTACGCCAGAACCACTTGGAGGACTCTCCGGGATCACCTGCCGGGCATGCCGGAACCACCTCTCAGACGTGCCAGAACCATGTGCCGGACACGCCGGAACCACCTGCCGAGTATGCCGGAACCACCTGCTCCACTCCCCAGAACCACCTGCTGGACACGCCAAAATCACCTGCCGGCTACGCCAGAACCACTCGGCAGACACTCCGGAACCACCTCCAGGACAGACCGGAACCAGCTGCCGGACACGCCGGGACCACCTGCTTGACTCACCAGAACCGCCTGCCGGACACGCCAGAATCACCAGCCGGCTACGCCACAACCACTTGTCGGACACTCCGGAATCAGCTGCCGGGCATGCTGGAACCACCTCTCAGAGGTGCCACAACCACATGCCGGAGACGGCGGAAGCACCTGCCGAGAATGCCGGAAGTTCCTGATCCACTCCCCAGAACCACCTGCCGGACATGCCAAAATCACCTGCCGGCTACGCCAGAACCACTCGGCGGACACTCCAGAATCACCTGCCGGGCATGCCAGCACAACCTCTCAGAAGTGCCAGAAGCACGTGCCGGACAGGCCGGAACCATCTCCCGGACAGACCGGAAACACAGGAAACACTCGCCGGAACCACCTGCTTGACTCACCGGTCCCACCTGCCGGACACGCCAAAATCACCTGCCCGCTACACCAGAACCACTTGGTGGACAAGCCGGAAGCACGTGAAGGGCATGCCGACACAACCTCTCAGACGTGCCAGAACCTCGTGCCGGACACCCCAGAACCACCTGCTGGACAGACCGGAACCACCTGCCGGACACGCCAGAACCACCGGCTCGACTCGCCCGAACCATTGCCGGACATGCAAAATCACCTGCCGGCTACGCCAGAACCACTTGGCGAACACTCCGGAATCACCTGCCGGGCATGGCTGAACCACCTCTCAGACATGGCGGAACCACATGCCAATGACACCGGAAGCACCTGCCGAGCACGCCAGAACCACCTGCTCGACTCGCCAAAACCACCTGCTGGACACGCCAAAATCACCTGCCGGCTACGCCACAACCATTTGGTGAACACTTCGGAATCACCTGCCGGGCTGGCTGGAACCACCTGCCGGTCACGCCAACATCACCTGCCAGCTATGCCAGAACCACTTGGCGGACACCATGGAAACACCTGTCGGGCCTGCCAGAACCACCTCTCAGACGTGCCAGAACCATGTGCCTGAGATGCCGGAACCACACCCCGAACAGACCGAAACCACCTGCCAGACCCGCCTGAATCACCTGCCGAGCACGCCGGAACCACCTACTCGACTCGCCGGAACCACCTACCTGACACGCCAAAATCACCTGCCGGGTATGCCAGAACCACTTGGTGGACACTCCGGAATCATCCGCCGGACATGCCAGAACCAGCTCTCAGACACACCAGAACCACCTGCCGGACACGCCGGAAGAACGTGCTGAGCATGCCTGAGCCACATGCTCGACTTGCAAGAAACACCTGGAGACACGCCAAAATCACCTGCCGGGTACACCAGAACCACGTGGCGGACACTCCGGAATCACCTCTCGGGCATGCCGGAACCACCTCTCAGACGTGCCAGAACCTCGTGCCGGACACGCCAGAACCACCTGCCGGACAGACCGGAACCACCTGCCGGACACGCCGGAACCACCAGCTCGACTCGCCGGAACCACCGCCGGACATGCAAAATCACCTGCCGGCTACGCCAGAACCACTTGGCGAACACTCCCGAATCAGCTGCCGGGCATGCGGGAACCACCTATCAGGCTTGCCAGAACCATGTTCCGGACACGCCGGGACCACCTGTCGAGTATGCAGGAACCACCTGATCCACTCCCCAGAACCACCTGCTGGACACGCCAGAATCACCTGCCGTCTACGCCAGAACCACTTGGCAGACACTCCGGAACCACCTGCCGGGCATGCCGGAACCATCTCTCAGACGTGCCAGAACCATGTTCCGGACACGCCGCTACCACCTGCCGAGCTCGCCGGAACCACCTGCTGGACACGCCAAAATCACCTGCCGGCTACGCCAGAACCACATGGCGGACACTCCAGAATCACCTGCCGGGCTTGCTGGAACCAGCTGCCGGTCACGCCAACATCACCTGCCAGCTACGCCAGAACCACTTGGCTGACACTCCGGAAACACCTGTCGGGCTGGCCGCAACCACCTCTCAGACGTGCCAGAACCATGTGCCTGAGATGCCGGAACCACACCCCGAACAGACCGAAACCACCTGCCAGACCCGCCTGAACCCCCTGGCGAGCACGCCTGATCCACCTGTTCAACTAGTCGGAACCACCTTCCTGACACGCCAAAATCACCTGCCAGGTATACCAGAACCACTTGGTGGACACTCTGGAATCATCTTCCGGACATGCCAGAACCAGCTCTCAGACACACCAGAACCACGTGCCAGAGACGCCGGAAGCACCAGCTGAGCATGCCTGAGCCACCTGCACGACTCGCAAGAAACACCTGTCGGACAGGCCAAAATCACCTGCCGGGTACGCCAGAAACACTTGGCGGACACTCCGGAATCACCTGTCGGGCATGCCGGAACCACCTCTCAGACTTGCCAGAACCATGTTCTGGACACGCCGGTACCACCTGCCGAGTATGCCGGAACCAGCTGATCCACTCCCCAGAACCACCTACTGGACACGCCAAAATCAACTGCCGGCTATGCCAGAACCACACGGCAGACACTCCGGAATCACATGCCAGGCATTCCGGAACCACCTCTCAGAGGTGCCAGAACCACATGCCGGAGACTCCGGAATCACCTGCCGGGCATGCCGGAACCACCTATCAAAGGTGCCAGAACCACATGCCGGAGACTCTGGAATCACCTGCCGGGCATGCCGGAACCTTCTCTCAGACGTGCCACAACCACGTGCCGGAGAGACCGGAAGCACCTGCCGAGCTCTCCGGAACCACCTGCTGGACATGCCGGAACCACCTGCCTCACAGGCCAAAATCATATGCCGGCTACGCCAAAACCACTGGGTGGACACTCCAGAATCACCTTGCGGGCATGCCGGAACCACGTCATGGACAGACGGCAAACACCTGCCGGACCTGCCGGAACCACCTGCCGAGCACGCCGGAACCACCTGCTCGACTCACCAGAGCCACCTGCCGGACACACCAGAAACACCTGCGGGGTACGCCAGAACCACTTGGAGGACTCTCCGGGATCACCTGCCGGGCATGCCGGAACCACCTCTCAGACGTGCCAGAACCATGTGCCGGACACGCCGGAACCACCTGCCGAGTATGCCGGAACCACCTGCTCCACTCCCCAGAACCACCTGCTGGACACGCCAAAATCACCTGCCGGCTATGCCAGAACCACTCGGCAGACACTCCGGAACCACCTCCAGGACAGACCGGAACCAGCTGCCGGACACGCCGGGACCACCTGCTTGACTCGCCAGAACCACCTGCCGGACACGCCAGAATCACCAGCCGGCTACGCCACAACCACTTGTCGGACACTCCGGAATCAGCTGCCGGGCATGCTGGAACCACCTCTCAGAGGTGCCGAAACCACATGCCGGAGACGGCGGAAGCACCTGCCGAGAATGCCAGAAGTTCCTGATCCACTCCCCAGAACCACCTGCCGGACACGCCAAAATCACCTGCCGGCTACGCCAGAACCACTCGGCGGACACTCCAGAATCACCTGCCGGGCATGCCAGCACAACCTCTCAGAAGTGCCAGAAGCACGTGCCGGACAGGCCGGAACCATCTCCCGGACAGACCGGGAACACAGGAAACACTCGCCGGAACCACCTGCTTGACTCACCGGTCCCACCTGTCAGACACGACAAAATCACCTGCCCGCTACACCAGAACCACTTGGTGGACAAGCCGGAATCACGTGAAGGGCATGCCGACACAACCTCTCAGACGTGCCAGAACCTCGTGCCGGACACCCCAGAACCACCTGCTGGACAGACCGGAACCACCTGCCGGACACGCCAGAACCACCGGCTCGACTCGCCGGAACCATTGCCGGACATGCAAAATCACCTGCCGGCTACGCCAGAACCACTTGGCGAACACTCCGGAATCACCTGCCGGGCATGGCGGAACCACCTCTCAGACATGCCGGAACCACATGCCAATGACACCGGAAGCACCTGCCGAGCACGCCAGAACCACCTGCTCGACTCGCCAAAACCACCTGCTGGACACGCCAAAATCACCTGCCGGCTACGCCACAACCATTTGGTGAACACTTCGGAATCACCTGCCGGGCTGGCTGGAACCACCTGCCGGTCACGCCAACATCACCTGCCAGCTATGCCAGAACCACTTGGCGGACACCATGGAAACACCTGTCGGGCCTGCCGGAACCACCTCTCAGACGTGCCAGAACCATGTGCCTGAGATGCCGGAACCACACCCCGAACAGACCGAAACCACCTGCCAGACCCGCCTGAACCACCTGCCGAGCACGCCGGAACCACCTACTCGACTCGCCGGAACCACCTACCTGACACGCCAAAATCACCTGCCGGGTATGCCAGAACCACTTGGTGGACACTCCGGAATCATCTGCCGGACATGCCAGAACCAGCTCTCAGACACACCAGAACCACGTGCCGGACACTCCGGAAGCACGTGCTGAGCATGCCTGAGCCACATGCTCGACTTGCAAGAAACACCTGCCAGACACGCCAAAATCACCTGCCGGGTACGCCAGAACCACGTGGCGGACACTCCGGAATCACCTGTCGGGCATGCCGGAACCACCTCTCAGACGTGCCAGAACCTCGTGCCAGACACGCCAGAACCACCTGCCGGACAGACCGGAACCACCTGCCGGACACGCCGGAACCACCAGCTCGACTCGCCGGAACCACCGCCGGACATGCAAAATCACCTGCCGGCTACGCCAGAACCACTTGGCGAACACTCCCGAATCAGCTGCCGGGCATGTGGGAACCACCTATCAGGCTTGCCAGAACCATGTTCCGGACACGCCGGTACCACCTCCCGAGTATGCCGGAACCACCTGATCCACTCCCCAGAACCACCTGCTGGACACGCCAGAATCACCTGCCGTCTACGCCAGAACCACTCGGCAGACACTCTGGAACCACCTGCCGGGCATGCCGGAACCACCTCTCAGAGGTGCCAGAACCACATGCCGGACACTCCGGAATCACCTGCCGGGCATGCCGGAACCATCTCTCAGACGTGCCAGAACCATGTTCCGGACACGCCGCTACCACCTGCCGAGCTCGCCGGAACCACCTGCTGGACACGCCAAAATCACCTGCCGGCTACGCCAGAACCACTTGGCGGACACTCCAGAATCACCTGCCGGGCTTGCTGGAACCACCTGCCGGAAACGCCAACATCACCTGCCAGCTACGCCAGAACCACTTGGCTGACACTCCGGAAACACCTGTCGGGCTGGCCGCAACCACCTCTCAGACGTGCCAGAACCATGTGCCTGAGATGCCGGAACCACACCCCGAACAGACCGAAACCACCTGCCAGACCCTCCTCAACCCCCTGGCGAGCACGCCTGATCCACCTGTTCAACTAGCCGGAACCACCTTCCTGACACGCCAAAATCACCTGCCAGGTATACCAGAACCACTTGGTGGACACTCTGGAATCATCTTGCGGACATGCCAGAACCAGCTCTCAGACACACCAGAACCACGTGCCAGAGACTCCGGAAGCACCAGCTGAGCATGCCTGAGCCACCTGCACGACTCGCAAGAAACACCTGTCGGACAGGCCAAAATCACCTGCCGGGTACGCCAGAAACACTTGGCGGACACTCCGGAATCACCTGTCGGGCATGCCGGAACCACCTCTCAGACTTGCCAGAACCATGTTCTGGACACGCCGGTACCACCTGCCGAGTATGCTGGAACCAGCTGATCCACTCCCCAGAACCACCTACTGGACACGCCAAAATCAACTGCCGGCTATGCCAGAACCACACGGCAGACACTCCGGAATCACATGCCAGGCATTCCGGAACCACCTCTCAGAGGTGCCAGAACCACATGCCGGAGACTCCGGAATCACCTGCCGGGCATGCCGGAACCACCTATCAAAGGTGCCAGAACCACATGCCGGAGACTCTGGAATCACCTGCCGGGCATGCCGGAACCTTCTCTCAGACGTGCCACAACCACGTGCCGGAGAGACCGGAAGCACCTGCCGAGCTCTCCGGAACCACCTGCTGGACATGCCGGAACCACCTGCCTCACAGGCCAAAATCATATGCCGGCTACGCCAAAACCACTGGGTGGACACTCCAGAATCACCTTGCGGGCATGCCGGAACCACGCCATGGACAGACGGCAAACACCTGCCGGACCTGCCGGAACCACCTGCCGAGCACGCCGGAACCACCTGCTCGACTCACGAGAGCCACCTGCCGGACACACCAGAAACACCTGCGGGGTATGCCAGAACCACTTGGAGGACTCTCCGGGATCACCTGCCGGGCATGCCGGAACCACCTCTCAGACATGCCAGAACCATGTGCCGGACACGCCGGAACCACCTGCCGAGTATGCCGGAACCACCTGCTCCACTCCCCAGAACCACCTGCTGGACACGCCAAAATCACCTGCCGGCTACGCCAGAACCACTCGGCAGACACTCCGGAACCACCTCCAGGAGACACCGGAACCAGCTGCCGGACACGCCGGGACCACCTGCTTGACTCGCCAGAACCACCTGCCGGACACGCCAGAATCACCAGCTGGCTACGCCACAACCACTTGTCGGACACTCCGGAATCAGCTGCCGGGCATGCTGGAACCACCTCTCAGAGGTGCCACAACCACATGCCAGAGACGGCGGAAGCACCTGCCGAGAATGCCGGAAGTTCCTGATCCACTCCCCAGAACCACCTGCCGGACACGCCAAAATCACCTGCCGGCTACGCCAGAACCACTCGGCGGACACTCCAGAATCACCTGCCGGGCATGCCAGCACAACCTCTCAGAAGTGCCAGAAGCACGTGCCGGACAGGCCGGAACCATCTCCCGGACACACCACAAACACAGGAAACACTCGCCGGAACCACCTGCTTGACTCACCGGTCCCACCTGCCGGACACGCCAAAATCACCTGCCCGCTACACCAGAACAACTTGGTGGACAAGCCGGAAGCACGTGAAGGGCATGCCGACACAACCTCTCAGACGTGCCAGAACCTCGTGCCGGACACCCCAGAACCACCTGCTGGACAGACCGGAACCACCTGCCGGACACGCCAGAACCACCGGCTCGACTCACCGGAACCATTGCCGGACATGCAAAATCACCTGCCGGCTACGCCAGAACCACTTGGCGAACACTCCGGAATCACCTGCCGGGCATGGCGGAACCACCTCTCAGACATGCCGGAACCACATGCCAATGACACCGGAAGCACCTGCCGAGCACGCCAGAACCACCTGCTCGACTCGCCAAAACCACCTGCTGGACACGCCAAAATCACCTGCCGGCTACGCCACAACCATTTGGTGAACACTTCGGAATCACCTGCCGGGCTGGCTGGAACCACCTGCCGGTCACGCCAACATCACCTGCCAGCTATGCCAGAACCACTTGGCGGACACCATGGAAACACCTGTCGGGCCTGCCGGAACCACCTCTCAGACGTGCCAGAACCATGTGCCTGAGATGCCGGAACCACACCCCGAACAGACCGAAACCACCTGCCAGACCCGCCTGAACCACCTGCCGAGCACGCCGGAACCACCTACTCGACTCGCCGGAACCACCTACCTGACACGCCAAAATCACCTGCCGGGTATGCCAGAACCACTTGGTGGACACTCCGGAATCATCTGCCGGACATGCCAGAACCAGCTCTCAGACACACCAGAACCACGTGCCGGACACTCCGGAAGCACGTGCTGAGCATGCCTGAGCCACATGCTCGACTTGCAAGAAACACCTGCCAGACACGCCAAAATCACCTGCCGGGTACGCCAGAACCACGTGGCGGACACTCCGGAATCACCTGCCGGGCATGCCGGAACCACCTCTCAGACGTGCCAGAACCATGTGCCGGACACGCCGGAACCACCTGCCGAGTATGCCGGAACCACCTGCTCCACTCCCCAGAACCACCTGCTGGACACGCCAAAATCACCTGCCGGCTATGCCAGAACCACTCGGCAGACACTCCGGAACCACCTCCAGGACAGACCGGAACCAGCTGCCGGACACGCCGGGACCACCTGCTTGACTCGCCAGAACCACCTGCCGGACACGCCAGAATCACCAGCCGGCTACGCCACAACCACTTGTCGGACACTCCGGAATCAGCTGCCGGGCATGCTGGAACCACCTCTCAGAGGTGCCGAAACCACATGCCGGAGACGGCGGAAGCACCTGCCGAGAATGCCAGAGTTCCTGATCCACTCCCCAGAACCACCTGCCGGACACGCCAAAATCACCTGCCGGCTACGCCAGAACCACTCGGCGGACACTCCAGAATCACCTGCCGGGCATGCCAGCACAACCTCTCAGAAGTGCCAGAAGCACGTGCCGGACAGGCCGGAACCATCTCCCGGACAGGCCGGGAACACAGGAAACACTCGCCGGAACCACCTGCTTGACTCACCGGTCCCACCTGTCAGACACGCCAAAATCACCTGCCCGCTACACCAGAACCACTTGGTGGACAAGCCGGAATCACGTGAAGGGCATGCCGACACAACCTCTCAGACGTGCCAGAACCTCGTGCCGGACACCCCAGAACCACCTGCTGGACAGACCGGAACCACCTGCCGGACACGCCAGAACCACCGGCTCGACTCGCCGGAACCATTGCCGGACATGCAAAATCACCTGCCGGCTACGCCAGAACCACTTGGCGAACACTCCGGAATCACCTGCCGGGCATGGCGGAACCACCTCTCAGACATGCCGGAACCACATGCCAATGACACCGGAAGCACCTGCCGAGCACGCCAGAACCACCTGCTCGACTCGCCAAAACCACCTGCTGGACACGCCAAAATCACCTGCCGGCTACGCCACAACCATTTGGTGAACACTTCGGAATCACCTGCCGGGCTGGCTGGAACCACCTGCCGGTCACGCCAACATCACCTGCCAGCTATGCCAGAACCACTTGGCGGACACCATGGAAACACCTGTCGGGCCTGCCGGAACCACCTCTCAGACGTGCCAGAACCATGTGCCTGAGATGCCGGAACCACACCCCGAACAGACCGAAACCACCTGCCAGACCCGCCTGAACCACCTGCCGAGCACGCCGGAACCACCTACTCGACTCGCCGGAACCACCTACCTGACACGCCAAAATCACCTGCCGGGTATGCCAGAACCACTTGGTGGACACTCCGGAATCATCTGCCGGACATGCCAGAACCAGCTCTCAGACACACCAGAACCACGTGCCGGACACTCCGGAAGCACGTGCTGAGCATGCCTGAGCCACATGCTCGACTTGCAAGAAACACCTGCCAGACACGCCAAAATCACCTGCCGGGTACGCCAGAACCACGTGGCGGACACTCCGGAATCACCTGTCGGGCATGCCGGAACCACCTCTCAGACGTGCCAGAACCTCGTGCCAGACACGCCAGAACCACCTGCCGGACAGACCGGAACCACCTGCCGGACACGCCGGAACCACCAGCTCGACTCGCCGGAACCACCGCCGGACATGCAAAATCACCTGCCGGCTACGCCAGAACCACTTGGCGAACACTCCCGAATCAGCTGCCGGGCATGCGGGAACCACCTATCAGGCTTGCCAGAACCATGTTCCGGACACGCCGGTACCACCTGCCGAGTATGCCGGAACCACCTGATCCACTCCCCAGAACCACCTGCTGGACACGCCAGAATCACCTGCCGTCTACGCCAGAACCACTCGGCAGACACTCCGGAACCACCTGCCGGGCATGCCGGAACCACCTCTCAGAGGTGCCAGAACCACATGCCGGACACTCCGGAATCACCTGCCGGGCATGCCGGAACCATCTCTCAGACGTGCCAGAACCATGTTCCGGACACGCCGCTACCACCTGCCGAGCTCGCCGGAACCACCTGCTGGACACGCCAAAATCACCTGCCGGCTACGCCAGAACCACTTGGCGGACACTCCAGAATCACCTGCCGGGCTTGCTGGAACCACCTGCCGGAAACGCCAACATCACCTGCCAGCTACGCCAGAACCACTTGGCTGACACTCCGGAAACACCTGTCGGGCTGGCCGCAACCACCTCTCAGACGTGCCAGAACCATGTGCCTGAGATGCCGGAACCACACCCCGAACAGACCGAAACCACCTGCCAGACCCGCCTGAACCCCCTGGCGAGCACGCCTGATCCACCTGTTCAACTAGTCGGAACCACCTTCCTGACACGCCAAAATCACCTGCCAGGTATACCAGAACCACTTGGTGGACACTCTGGAATCATCTTGCGGACATGCCAGAACCAGCTCTCAGACACACCAGAACCACGTGCCAGAGACTCCGGAAGCACCAGCTGAGCATGCCTGAGCCACCTGCACGACTCGCAAGAAACACCTGTCGGACAGGCCAAAATCACCTGCCGGGTACGCCAGAAACACTTGGCGGACACTCCGGAATCACCTGTCGGGCATGCCGGAACCACCTCTCAGACTTGCCAGAACCATGTTCTGGACACGCCGGTACCACCTGCCGAGTATGCCGGAACCAGCTGATCCACTCCCCAGAACCACCTACTGGACACGCCAAAATCAACTGCCGGCTATGCCAGAACCACACGGCAGACACTCCGGAATCACATGCCAGGCATTCCGGAACCACCTCTCAGAGGTGCCAGAACCACATGCCGGAGACTCCGGAATCACCTGCCGGGCATGCCGGAACCACCTATCAAAGGTGCCAGAACCACATGCCGGAGACTCTGGAATCACCTGCCGGGCATGCCGGAACCTTCTCTCAGACGTGCCACAACCACGTGCCGGAGAGACCGGAAGCACCTGCCGAGCTCTCCGGAACCACCTGCTGGACATGCCGGAACCACCTGCCTCACAGGCCAAAATCATATGCCGGCTACGCCAAAACCACTGGGTGGACACTCCAGAATCACCTTGCGGGCATGCCGGAACCACGTCATGGACAGACGGCAAACACCTGCCGGACCTGCCGGAACCACCTGCCGAGCACGCCGGAACCACCTGCTCGACTCACCAGAGCCACCTGCCGGACACACCAGAAACACCTGCGGGGTACGCCAGAACCACTTGGAGGACTCTCCGGGATCACCTGCCGGGCATGCCGGAACCACCTCTCAGACGTGCCAGAACCATGTGCCGGACACGCCGGAACCACCTGCCGAGTATGCCGGAACCACCTGCTCCACTCCCCAGAACCACCTGCTGGACACGCCAAAATCACCTGCCGGCTACGCCAGAACCACTCGGCAGACACTCCGGAACCACCTCCAGGACAGACCGGAACCAGCTGCCGGACACGCCGGGACCACCTGCTTGACTCGCCAGAACCACCTGCCGGACACGCCAGAATCACCAGCCGGCTACGCCACAACCACTTGTCGGACACTCCGGAATCAGCTGCCGGGCATGCTGGAACCACCTCTCAGAGGTGCCACAACCACATGCCGGAGACGGCGGAAGCACCTGCCGAGAATGCCGGAAGTTCCTGATCCACTCCCCAGAACCACCTGCCGGACACGCCAAAATCACCTGCCGGCTACGCCAGAACCACTCGGCGGACACTCCAGAATCACCTGCCGGGCATGCCAGCACAACCTCTCAGAAGTGCCAGAAGCACGTGCCGGACAGGCCGGAACCATCTCCCGGACAGACCGGAAACACAGGAAACACTCGCCGGAACCACCTGCTTGACTCACCGGTCCCACCTGCCGGACACGCCAAAATCACCTGCCCGCTACACCAGAACCACTTGGTGGACAAGCCGGAAGCACGTGAAGGGCATGCCGACACAACCTCTCAGACGTGCCAGAACCTCGTGCCGGACACCCCAGAACCACCTGCTGGACAGACCGGAACCACCTGCCGGACACGCCAGAACCACCGGCTCGACTCGCCGGAACCATTGCCGGACATGCAAAATCACCTGCCGGCTACGCCAGAACCACTTGGCGAACACTCCGGAATCACCTGCCGGGCATGGCGGAACCACCTCTCAGACATGCCGGAACCACATGCCAATGACACCGGAAGCACCTGCCGAGCACGCCAGAACCACCTGCTCGACTCGCCAAAACCACCTGCTGGACACGCCAAAATCACCTGCCGGCTACGCCACAACCATTTGGTGAACACTTCGGAATCACCTGCCGGGCTGGCTGGAACCACCTGCCGGTCACGCCAACATCACCTGCCAGCTATGCCAGAACCACTTGGCGGACACCATGGAAACACCTGTCGGGCCGGCCGGAACCACCTCTCAGACGTGCCAGAACCATGTGCCTGAGATGCCGGAACCACACCCGAACAGACCGAAACCACCTGCCCGACCCGCCTGAACCACCTGCCGAGCAGGCCGGAACCACCTACTCGACTCGCCGGAACCACCTACCTGACACGCCAAAATCACCTGCCGGGTATGCCAGAACCACTTGGTGGACACTCTGGAATCATCCGCCGGACATGCCAGAACCAGCTCTCAGACACACCAGAACCACGTGCCGGACACGCCGGAAGCACGTGCTGAGCATGCCTGAGCCACATGCTCGACTTGCAAGAAACACCTGCCAGACACGCCAAAATCACCTGCCGGGTACACCAGAACCACGTGGCGGACACTCCGGAATCACCTGTCGGGCATGCCGGGACCACCTCTCAGACGTGCCAGAACCTCGTGCCGGACACGCCAGAACCACCTGCCGGACAGACCGGAACCACCTGCCGGACACGCCGGAACCACCAGCTCGACTCGCCGGAACCACCGCCGGACATGCAAAATCACCTGCCGGCTACGCCAGAACCACTTGGCGAACACTCCCGAATCAGCTGCCGGGCACGCGGGAACCACCTATCAGGCTTGCCAGAACCATGTTCCGGACACGCCGGGACCACCTGCCGAGTATGCCGGAACCACCTGATCCACTCCCCAGAACCACCTGCTGGACACGCCAGAATCACCTGCCGTCTACGCCAGAAAAACTCGGCAGACACTCCGGAACCACCTGCCGGGCATGCCGGAACCACCTCTCAGAGGTGCCAGAACCACATGCCGGACACTCCGGAATCACCTGCCGGGCATGCCGGAACCATCTCTCAGACGTGCCAGAACCATGTTCCGGACACGCCGCTACCACCTGCCGAGCTCGCCGGAACCACCTGCTGGACACGCCAAAATCACCTGCCGGCTACGCCAGAACCACTTGGCGGCCTCCGAATCACCTGCCGGGCTTGCTGGAACCACCTGCCGGAAACGCCAACATCACCTGCCAGCTACGCCAGAACCACTTGGCTGACACTCCGGAAACACCTGTCGGGCTGGCCGCAACCACCTCTCAGACGTGCCAGAACCATGTGCCTGAGATGCCGGAACCACACCCCGAACAGACCGAAACCACCTGCCAGACCCGCCTGAACCCCCTGGCGATCACGCCTGATCCACCTGTTCAACTAGCCGGAACCACCTTCCTGACACGCCAAAATCACCTGCCAGGTATACCAGAACCACTTGGTGGACACTCTGGAATCATCTTGCGGACATGCCAGAACCAGCTCTCAGACACACCAGAACCACGTGCCACAGACTCCGGAAGCACCAGCTGAGCATGCCTGAGCCACCTGCACGACTCGCAAGAAACACCTGTCGGACAGGCCAAAATCACCTGCCGGGTATGCCGGAAACACTTGGCGGCCACTCCGGAATCACCTGTCGGGCATGCCGGAACCACCTCTCAGACTTGCCAGAACCATGTTCTGGACACGCCGGTACCACCTGCCGAGTATGCCGGAACCAGCTGATCCACTCCCCAGAACCACCTACTGGACACGCCAAAATCAACTGCCGGCTATGCCAGAACCACACGGCAGACACTCCGGAATCACATGCCAGGCATTCCGGAACCACCTCTCAGAGGTGCCAGAACCACATGCCGGAGACTCCGGAATCACCTGCCGGGCATGCCGGAACCACCTATCAAAGGTGCCAGAACCACATGCCGGAGACTCTGGAATCACCTGCCGGGCATGCCGGAACCTTCTCTCAGACGTGCCACAACCACGTGCCGGAGAGACCGGAAGCACCTGCCGAGCTCTCCGGAACCACCTGCTGGACATGCCGGAACCACCTGCCTCACAGGCCAAAATCATATGCCGGCTACGCCAAAACCACTGGGTGGACACTCCAGAATCACCTTGCGGGCATGCCGGAACCACGTCATGGACAGACGGCAAACACCTGCCGGACCTGCCGGAACCACCTGCCGAGCACGCCGGAACCACCTGCTCGACTCACCAGAGCCACCTGCCGGACACACCAGAAACACCTGCGGTGTACGCCAGAACCACTTGGAGGACTCTCCGGGATCACCTGCCGGGCATGCCGGAACCACCTCTCAGACGTGCCAGAACCTCGTGCCGGACACGCCAGAACCACCTGCCGGACAGACCGGAACCACATGCCGGACACGCCGGAACCACCGCCGGACATGCAAAATCACCTGCCGGCTACGCCAGAACCACTTGGCGAACACTCCCGAATCAGCTGCCGGGCACGCGGGAACCACCTATCAGGCTTGCCAGAACCATGTTCCGGACACGCCGGGACCACCTGCCGAGTATGCCGGAACCACCTGATCCACTCCCCAGAACCACCTGCTGGACACGCCAGAATCACCTGCCGTCTACGCCAGAACCACTCGGCAGACACTCCGGAACCACCTGCCGGGCATGCCGGAACCACCTCTCAGAGGTGCCAGAACCACATGCCGGACACTCCGGAATCACCTGCCGGGCATGCCGGAACCATCTCTCAGACGTGCCAGAACCATGTTCCGGACACGCCGCTACCACCTGCCGAGCTCGCCGGAACCACCTGCTGGACACGCCAAAATCACCTGCCGGCTACGCCAGAACCACTTGGCGGACACTCCAGAATCACCTGCCGGGCTTGCTGGAACCACCTGCCGGAAACGCCAACATCACCTGCCAGCTACGCCAGAACCACTTGGCTGACACTCCGGAAACACCTGTCGGGCTGGCCGCAACCACCTCTCAGACGTGCCAGAACCATGTGCCTGAGATGCCGGAACCACACCCCGAACAGACCGAAACCACCTGCCAGACCCGCCTGAACCCCCTGGCGAGCACGCCTGATCCACCTGTTCAACTAGCCGGAACCACCTTCCTGACACGCCAAAATCACCTGCCAGGTATACCAGAACCACTTGGTGGACACTCTGGAATCATCTTGCGGACATGCCAGAACCAGCTCTCAGACACACCAGAACCACGTGCCAGAGACGCCGGAAGCACCAGCTGAGCATGCCTGAGCCACCTGCACGACTCGCAAGAAACACCTGTCGGACAGGCCAAAATCACCTGCCGGGTACGCCAGAAACACTTGGCGGACACTCCGGAATCACCTGTCGGGCATGCCGGAACCACCTCTCAGACTTGCCAGAACCATGTTCTGGACACGCCGGTACCACCTGCCGAGTATGCCGGAACCACCTGATCCACTCCCCAGAACCACCTACTGGACACGCCAAAATCAACTGCCGGCTATGCCAGAACCACACGGCAGACACTCCGGAATCACATGCCAGGCATTCCGGAACCACCTCTCAGAGGTGCCAGAACCACATGCCGGAGACTCCGGAATCACCTGCCGGGCATGCCGGAACCACCTATCAAAGGTGCCAGAACCACATGCCGGAGACTCTGGAATCACCTGCCGGGCATGCCGGAACCTTCTCTCAGACGTGCCACAACCACGTGCCGGAGAGACCGGAAGCACCTGCCGAGCTCTCCGGAACCACCTGCTGGACATGCCGGAACCACCTGCCTCACAGGCCAAAATCATATGCCGGCTACGCCAAAACCACTGGGTGGACACTCCAGAATCACCTTGCGGGCATGCCGGAACCACGTCATGGACAGACGGCAAACACCTGCCGGACCTGCCGGAACCACCTGCCGAGCACGCCGGAACCACCTGCTCGACTCACCAGAGCCACCTGCCGGACACACCAGAAACACCTGCGGGGTACGCCAGAACCACTTGGAGGACTCTCCGGGATCACCTGCCGGGCATGCCGGAACCACCTCTCAGACGTGCCAGAACCATGTGCCGGACACGCCGGAACCACCTGCCGAGTATGCCGGAACCACCTGCTCCACTCCCCAGAACCACCTGCTGGACACGCCAAAATCACCTGCCGGCTACGCCAGAACCACTCGGCAGACACTCCGGAACCACCTCCAGGACAGACCGGAACCAGCTGCCGGACACGCCGGGACCACCTGCTTGACTCGCCAGAACCACCTGCCGGACACGCCAGAATCACCAGCCGGCTACGCCACAACCACTTGTCGGACACTCCGGAATCAGCTGCCGGGCATGCTGGAACCACCTCTCAGAGGTGCCACAACCACATGCCGGAGACGGCGGAAGCACCTGCCGAGAATGCCGGAAGTTCCTGATCCACTCCCCAGAACCACCTGCCGGACACGCCAAAATCACCTGCCGGCTACGCCAGAACCACTCGGCGGACACTCCAGAATCACCTGCCGGGCATGCCAGCACAACCTCTCAGAAGTGCCAGAAGCACGTGCCGGACAGGCCGGAACCATCTCCCGGACAGACCGCAAACACAGGAAACACTCGCCGGAACCACCTGCTTGACTCACCGGTCCCACCTGCCGGACACGCCAAAATCACCTGCCCGCTACACCAGAACCACTTGGTGGACAAGCCGGAAGCACGTGAAGGGCATGCCGACACAACCTCTCAGACGTGCCAGAACCTCGTGCCGGACACCCCAGAACCACCTGCCGGACAGACCGGAACAACCTGCCGGACACGCCGGAACCACCAGCTCGACTCGCCGGAACCACCGCCGGACATGCAAAATCACCTGCCGGCTACGCCAGAACTACTTGGCGAACACTCCGGAATCACCTGCCGGGCATGGCGGAACCAACTCTCAGACATGCCGGAACCACATGCCAATGACACCGGAAGCACCTGCCGAGCACGCCAGAACCACCTGCTCGACTCGCCAAAACCACCTGCTGGACACGCCAAAATCACCTGCCGGCTACGCCACAACCATTTGGTGAACACTTCGGAATCACCTGCCGGGCTGGCTGGAACCACCTGCCGGTCACGCCAACATCACCTGCCAGCTATGCCAGAACCACTTGGCGGAAACCATGGAAACACCTGTCGGGCCGGCCGGAACCACCTCTCAGACGTGCCAGAACCATGTGCCTGAGATGCCGGAACCACACCCCGAACAGACCGAAACCACCTGCCCGACCCGCCTGAACCACCTGCCGAGCAGGCCGGAACCACCTACTCGACTCGCCGGAACCACCTACCTGACACGCCAAAATCACCTGCCGGGTATGCCAGAACCACTTGGTGGACACTCCGGTATCATCCGCCGGACATGCCAGAACCAGCTCTCAGACACACCAGAACCACGTGCCGGACACGCCGGAAGAACGTGCTGAGCATGCCTGAGCCACATGCTCGACTTGCAAGAAACACCTGCCAGACACGCCAAAATCACCTGCCGGGTACACCAGAACCACGTGGCGGACACTCCGGAATCACCTGTCGGGCATGCCGGAACCACCTCTCAGACGTGCCAGAACCTCGTGCCGGACACGCCAGAACCACCTGCCGGACAGACCGGAACCACCTGCCGGACACGCCGGAACCACCAGCTCGACTCGCCGGAACCACCGCCGGACATGCAAAATCACCTGCCGGCTACGCCAGAACCACTTGGCGAACACTCCCGAATCAGCTGCCGGGCACGCGGGAACCACCTATCAGGCTTGCCAGAACCATGTTCCGGACACGCCGGGACCACCTGCCGAGTATGCCGGAACCACCTGATCCACTCCCCAGAACCACCTGCTGGACACGCCAGAATCACCTGCCGTCTACGCCAGAACCACTCGGCAGACACTCCGGAACCACCTGCCGGGCATGCCGGAACCACCTCTCAGAGGTGCCAGAACCACATGCCGGACACTCCGGAATCACCTGCCGGGCATGCCGGAACCATCTCTCAGACGTGCCAGAACCATGTGCCGGACACGCCGCTACCACCTGCCGAGCTCGCCGGAACCACCTGCTGGACACGCCAAAATCACCTGCCGGCTACGCCAGAACCACTTGGCGGACACTCCAGAATCACCTGCCGGGCTTGCTGGAACCACCTGCCGGAAACGCCAACATCACCTGCCAGCTACGCCAGAACCACTTGGCTGACACTCCGGAAACACCTGTCGGGCTGGCCGCAACCACCTCTCAGACGTGCCAGAACCATGTGCCTGAGATGCCGGAACCACACCCCGAACAGACCGAAACCACCTGCCAGACCCGCCTGAACCCCCTGGCGAGCACGCCTGATCCACCTGTTCAACTAGCCGGAACCACCTTCCTGACACGCCAAAATCACCTGCCAGGTATACCAGAACCACTTGGTGGACACTCTGGAATCATCTTGCGGACATGCCAGAACCAGCTCTCAGACACACCAGAACCACGTGCCAGAGACTCCGGAAGCACCAGCTGAGCATGCCTGAGCCACCTGCACGACTCGCAAGAAACACCTGTCGGACAGGCCAAAATCACCTGCCGGGTACGCCAGAAACACTTGGCGGACACTCCGGAATCACCTGTCGGGCATGCCGGAACCACCTCTCAGACTTGCCAGAACCATGTTCTGGACACGCCGGTACCACCTGCCGAGTATGCCGGAACCAGCTGATCCACTCCCCAGAACCACCTACTGGACACGCCAAAATCAACTGCCGGCTATGCCAGAACCACACGGCAGACACTCCGGAATCACATGCCAGGCATTCCGGAACCACCTCTCAGAGGTGCCAGAACCACATGCCGGAGACTCCGGAATCACCTGCCGGGCATGCCGGAACCACCTATCAAAGGTGCCAGAACCACATGCCGGAGACTCTGGAATCACCTGCCGGGCATGCCGGAACCTTCTCTCAGACGTGCCACAACCACGTGCCGGAGAGACCGGAAGCACCTGCCGAGCTCTCCGGAACCACCTGCTGGACATGCCGGAACCACCTGCCTCACAGGCCAAAATCATATGCCGGCTACGCCAAAACCACTGGGTGGACACTCCAGAATCACCTTGCGGGCATGCCGGAACCACGTCATGGACAGACGGCAAACACCTGCCGGACCTGCCGGAACCACCTGCCGAGCACGCCGGAACCACCTGCTCGACTCACCAGAGCCACCTGCCGGACACACCAGAAACACCTGCGGGGTACGCCAGAACCACTTGGAGGACTCTCCGGGATCACCTGCCGGGCATGCCGGAACCACCTCTCAGACGTGCCAGAACCATGTGCCGGACACGCCGGAACCACCTGCCGAGTATGCCGGAACCACCTGCTCCACTCCCCAGAACCACCTGCTGGACACGCCAAAATCACCTGCCGGCTACGCCAGAACCACTCGGCAGACACTCCGGAACCACCTCCAGGACAGACCGGAACCAGCTGCCGGACACGCCGGGACCACCTGCTTGACTCGCCAGAACCACCTGCCGGACACGCCAGAATCACCAGCCGGCTACGCCACAACCACTTGTCGGACACTCCGGAATCAGCTGCCGGGCATGCTGGAACCACCTCTCAGAGGTGCCACAACCACATGCCGGAGACGGCGGAAGCACCTGCCGAGAATGCCGGAAGTTCCTGATCCACTCCCCAGAACCACCTGCCGGACACGCCAAAGTCACCTGCCGGCTACGCCAGAACCACTCGGCGAACACTCCGGAATCACCTGCCGGGCATGGCGGAACCAACTCTCAGACATGCCGGAACCACATGCCAATGACACCGGAAGCACCTGCCGAGCACGCCAGAACCACCTGCTCGACTCGCCAAAACCACCTGCTGGACACGCCAAAATCACCTGCCGGCTACGCCACAACCATTTGGTGAACACTTCGGAATCACCTGCCGGGCTGGCTGGAACCACCTGCCGGTCACGCCAACATCACCTGCCAGCTATGCCAGAACCACTTGGCGGAAACCATGGAAACACCTGTCGGGCCGGCCGGAACCACCTCTCAGACGTGCCAGAACCATGTGCCTGAGATGCCGGAACCACACCCCGAACAGACCGAAACCACCTGCCCGACCCGCCTGAACCACCTGCCGAGCAGGCCGGAACCACCTACTCGACTCGCCGGAACCACCTACCTGACACGCCAAAATCACCTGCCGGGTATCCCAGAACCACTTGGTGGACACTCCGGAATCATCCGCCGGACATGCCAGAACCAGCTCTCAGACACACCAG
Source organism: Equus przewalskii (assembly GCF_037783145.1). Lineage (NCBI taxonomy): Eukaryota > Metazoa > Chordata > Mammalia > Perissodactyla > Equidae > Equus > Equus przewalskii. The sequence continues at coordinate 392,383 of NW_027228458.1, forward strand.
AACCACGTGCCGGACACGCCGGAAGAACGTGCTGAGCATGCCTGAGCCACATGCTCGACTTGCAAGAAACACCTGCCAGACACGCCAAAATCACCTGCCGGGTACACCAGAACCACGTGGCGGACACTCCGGAATCACCTGTCGGGCATGCCGGAACCACCTCTCAGACGTGCCAGAACCTCGTGCCGGACACGCCAGAACCACCTGCCGGACAGACCGGAACCACCTGCCGGACACGCCGGAACCACCAGCTCGACTCGCCGGAACCACCGCCGGACATGCAAAATCACCTGCCGGCTACGCCAGAACCACTTGGCGAACACTCCCGAATCAGCTGCCGGGCACGCGGGAACCACCTATCAGGCTTGCCAGAACCATGTTCCGGACACGCCGGGACCACCTGCCGAGTATGCCGGAACCACCTGATCCACTCCCCAGAACCACCTGCTGGACACGCCAGAATCACCTGCCGTCTACGCCAGAACCACTCGGCAGACACTCCGGAACCACCTGCCGGGCATGCCGGAACCACCTCTCAGAGGTGCCAGAACCACATGCCGGACACTCCGGAATCACCTGCCGGGCATGCCGGAACCATCTCTCAGACGTGCCAGAACCATGTTCCGGACACGCCGCTACCACCTGCCGAGCTCGCCGGAACCACCTGCTGGACACGCCAAAATCACCTGCCGGCTACGCCAGAACCACATGGCGGACACTCCAGAATCACCTGCCGGGCTTGCTGGAACCACCTGCCGGAAACGCCAACATCACCTGCCAGCTACGCCAGAACCACTTGGCTGACACTCCGGAAACACCTGTCGGGCTGGCCGCAACCACCTCTCAGACGTGCCAGAACCATGTGCCTGAGATGCCGGAACCACACCCCGAACAGACCGAAACCACCTGCCAGACCCGCCTCAACCCCCTGCCGAGCACGCCTGATCCACCTGTTCAACTAGCCGGAACCACCTTCCTGACACGCCAAAATCACCTGCCAGGTATACCAGAACCACTTGGTGGACACTCTGGAATCATCTTGCGGACATGCCAGAACCAGCTCTCAGACACACCAGAACCACGTGCCAGAGACTCCGGAAGCACCAGCTGAGCATGCCTGAGCCACCTGCACGACTCGCAAGAAACACCTGTCGGACAGGCCAAAATCACCTGCCGGGTACGCCAGAAACACTTGGCGGACACTCCGGAATCACCTGTCGGGCATGCCGGAACCACCTCTCAGACTTGCCAGAACCATGTTCTGGACACGCCGGTACCACCTGCCGAGTATGCCGGAACTACCTGATCCACTCCCCAGAACCACCTACTGGACACGCCAAAATCAACTGCCGGCTATGCCAGAACCACACGGCAGACACTCCGGAATCACATGCCAGGCATTCCGGAACCACCTCTCAGAGGTGCCAGAACCACATGCCGGAGACTCCGGAATCACCTGCCGGGCATGCCGGAACCACCTATCAAAGGTGCCAGAACCACATGCCGGAGACTCTGGAATCACCTGCCGGGCATGCCGGAACCTTCTCTCAGACGTGCCACAACCACGTGCCGGAGAGACCGGAAGCACCTGCCGAGCTCTCCGGAACCACCTGCTGGACATGCCGGAACCACCTGCCTCACAGGCCAAAATCATATGCCGGCTACGCCAAAACCACTGGGTGGACACTCCAGAATCACCTTGCGGGCATGCCGGAACCACGTCATGGACAGACGGCAAACACCTGCCGGACCTGCCGGAACCACCTGCCGAGCACGCCGGAACCACCTGCTCGACTCACCAGAGCCACCTGCCGGACACACCAGAAACACCTGCGGGGTACGCCAGAACCACTTGGAGGACTCTCCGGGATCACCTGCCGGGCATGCCGGAACCACCTCTCAGACGTGCCAGAACCATGTGCCGGACACGCCGGAACCACCTGCCGAGTATGCCGGAACCACCTGCTCCACTCCCCAGAACCACCTGCTGGACACGCCAAAATCACCTGCCGGCTACGCCAGAACCACTCGGCAGACACTCCGGAACCACCTCCAGGACAGACCGGAACCAGCTGCCGGACACGCCGGGACCACCTGCTTGACTCACCAGAACCGCCTGCCGGACACGCCAGAATCACCAGCCGGCTACGCCACAACCACTTGTCGGACACTCCGGAATCAGCTGCCGGGCATGCTGGAACCACCTCTCAGAGGTGCCACAACCACATGCCGGAGACGGCGGAAGCACCTGCCGAGAATGCCGGAAGTTCCTGATCCACTCCCCAGAACCACCTGCCGGACATGCCAAAATCACCTGCCGGCTACGCCAGAACCACTCGGCGGACACTCCAGAATCACCTGCCGGGCATGCCAGCACAACCTCTCAGAAGTGCCAGAAGCACGTGCCGGACAGGCCGGAACCATCTCCCGGACAGACCGGAAACACAGGAAACACTCGCCGGAACCACCTGCTTGACTCACCGGTCCCACCTGCCGGACACGCCAAAATCACCTGCCCGCTACACCAGAACCACTTGGTGGACAAGCCGGAAGCACGTGAAGGGCATGCCGACACAACCTCTCAGACGTGCCAGAAACTCGTGCCGGACACCCCAGAACCACCTGCTGGACAGACCGGAACCACCTGCCGGACACGCCACAACCACCGGCTCGACTCGCCCTAACCATTGCCGGACATGCAAAATCACCTGCCGGCTACGCCAGAACCACTTGGCGAACACTCCGGAATCACCTGCCGGGCATGGCTGAACCACCTCTCAGACATGGCGGAACCACATGCCAATGACACCGGAAGCAGCTGCCGAGCACGCCAGAACCACCTGCTCGACTCGCCAAAACCACCTGCTGGACACGCCAAAATCACCTGCCGGCTACGCCACAACCATTTGGTGAACACTTCGGAATCACCTGCCGGGCTGGCTGGAACCACCTGCCGGTCACGCCAACATCACCTGCCAGCTATGCCAGAACCACTTGGCGGACACCATGGAAACACCTGTCGGGCCTGCCAGAACCACCTCTCAGACGTGCCAGAACCATGTGCCTGAGATGCCGGAACCACACCCCGAACAGACCGAAACCACCTGCCAGACCCGCCTGAATCACCTGCCGAGCACGCCGGAACCACCTACTCGACTCGCCGGAACCACCTACCTGACACGCCAAAATCACCTGCCGGGTATGCCAGAACCACTTGGTGGACACTCCGGAATCATCCGCCGGACATGCCAGAACCAGCTCTCAGACACACCAGAACCACCTGCCGGACACGCCGGAAGAACGTGCTGAGCATGCCTGAGCCACATGCTCGACTTGCAAGAAACACCTGGAGACACGCCAAAATCACCTGCCGGGTACACCAGAACCACGTGGCGGACACTCCGGAATCACCTCTCGGGCATGCCGGAACCACCTCTCAGACGTGCCAGAACCTCGTGCCGGACACGCCAGAACCACCTGCCGGACAGACCGGAACCACCTGCCGGACACGCCGGAACCACCAGCTCGACTCGCCGGAACCACCGCCGGACATGCAAAATCACCTGCCGGCTACGCCAGAACCACTTGGCGAACACTCCCGAATCAGCTGCCGGGCATGCGGGAACCACCTATCAGGCTTGCCAGAACCATGTTCCGGACACGCCGGGACCACCTGTCGAGTATGCAGGAACCACCTGATCCACTCCCCAGAACCACCTGCTGGACACACCAGAATCACCTGCCGTCTACGCCAGAACCACTTGGCAGACACTCCGGAACCACCTGCCGGGCATGCCGGAACCATCTCTCAGACGTGCCAGAACCATGTTCCGGACACGCCGCTACCACCTGCCGAGCTCGCCGGAACCACCTGCTGGACACGCCAAAATCACCTGCCGGCTACGCCAGAACCACATGGCGGACACTCCAGAATCACCTGCCGGGCTTGCTGGAACCAGCTGCCGGTCACGCCAACATCACCTGCCAGCTACGCCAGAACCACTTGGCTGACACTCCGGAAACACCTGTCGGGCTGGCCGCAACCACCTCTCAGACGTGCCAGAACCATGTGCCTGAGATGCCGGAACCACACCCCGAACAGACCGAAACCACCTGCCAGACCCGCCTGAACCCCCTGGCGATCACGCCTGATCCACCTGTTCAACTAGTCGAAACCACCTTCCTGACACGCCAAAATCACCTGCCAGGTATACCAGAACCACTTGGTGGACACTCTGGAATCATCTTCCGGACACGCCAGAACCAGCTCTCGGACACACCAGAACCACGTGCCAGAGACGCCGGAAGCACCAGCTGAGCATGCCTGAGCCACCTGCACGACTCGCAAGAAACACCTGTCGGACAGGCCAAAATCACCTGCCGGGTACGCCAGAAACACTTGGCGGACACTCCGGAATCACCTGTCGGGCATGCCGGAACCACCTCTCAGACTTGCCAGAACCATGTTCTGGACACGCCGGTACCACCTGCCGAGTATGCCGGAACCAGCTGATCCACTCCCCAGAACCACCTACTGGACACGCCAAAATCACCTGCCGGCTATGCCAGAACCACACGGCAGACACTCCGGAATCACATGCCAGGCATTCCGGAACCACCTCTCAGAGGTGCCAGAACCACATGCCGGAGACTCCGGAATCACCTGCCGGGCATGCCGGATCCACCTATCAAAGGTGCCAGAACCACATGCCGGAGACTCTGGAATCACCTGCCGGGCATGCCGGAACCTTCTCTCAGACGTGCCACAACCACGTGCCGGAGAGACCGGAAGCACCTGCCGAGCTCTCCGGAACCACCTGCTGGACATGCCGGAACCACCTGCCTCACAGGCCAAAATCATATGCCGGCTACGCCAAAACCACTGGGTGGACACTCCAGAATCACCTTGCGGGCATGCCGGAACCACGTCATGGACAGACGGCAAACACCTGCCGGACCTGCCGGAACCACCTGCCGAGCACGCCGGAACCACCTGCTCGACTCACCAGAGCCACCTGCCGGACACACCAGAAACACCTGCGGGGTACGCCAGAACCACTTGGAGGACTCTCCGGGATCACCTGCCGGGCATGCCGGAACCACCTCTCAGACGTGCCAGAACCATGTGCCGGACACGCCGGAACCACCTGCCGAGTATGCCGGAACCACCTGCTCCACTCCCCAGAACCACCTGCTGGACACGCCAAAATCACCTGCCGGCTATGCCAGAACCACTCGGCAGACACTCCGGAACCACCTCCAGGACAGACCGGAACCAGCTGCCGGACACGCCGGGACCACCTGCTTGACTCGCCAGAACCACCTGCCGGACACGCCAGAATCACCAGCCGGCTACGCCACAACCACTTGTCGGACACTCCGGAATCAGCTGCCGGGCATGCTGGAACCACCTCTCAGAGGTGCCGAAACCACATGCCGGAGACGGCGGAAGCACCTGCCGAGAATGCCAGAAGTTCCTGATCCACTCCCCAGAACCACCTGCCGGACACGCCAAAATCACCTGCCGGCTACGCCAGAACCACTCGGCGGACACTCCAGAATCACCTGCCGGGCATGCCAGCACAACCTCTCAGAAGTGCCAGAAGCACGTGCCGGACAGGCCGGAACCATCTCCCGGACAGGCCGGGAACACAGGAAACACTCGCCGGAACCACCTGCTTGACTCACCGGTCCCACCTGACAGACACGACAAAATCACCTGCCCGCTACACCAGAACCACTTGGTGGACAAGCCGGAATCACGTGAAGGGCATGCCGACACAACCTCTCAGACGTGCCAGAACCTCGTGCCGGACACCCCAGAACCACCTGCTGGACAGACCGGAACCACCTGCCGGACACGCCAGAACCACCGGCTCGACTCGCCGGAACCATTGCCGGACATGCAAAATCACCTGCCGGCTACGCCAGAACCACTTGGCGAACACTCCGGAATCACCTGCCGGGCATGGCGGAACCACCTCTCAGACATGCCGGAACCACATGCCAATGACACCGGAAGCACCTGCCGAGCACGCCAGAACCACCTGCTCGACTCGCCAAAACCACCTGCTGGACACGCCAAAATCACCTGCCGGCTACGCCACAACCATTTGGTGAACACTTCGGAATCACCTGCCGGGCTGGCTGGAACCACCTGCCGGTCACGCCAACATCACCTGCCAGCTATGCCAGAACCACTTGGCGGACACCATGGAAACACCTGTCGGGCCTGCCGGAACCACCTCTCAGACGTGCCAGAACCATGTGCCTGAGATGCCGGAACCACACCCCGAACAGACCGAAACCACCTGCCAGACCCGCCTGAACCACCTGCCGAGCACGCCGGAACCACCTACTCGACTCGCCGGAACCACCTACCTGACATGCCAAAATCACCTGCCGGGTATGCCAGAACCACTTGGTGGACACTCCGGAATCATCTGCCGGACATGCCAGAACCAGCTCTCAGACACACCAGAACCACGTGCCGGACACTCCGGAAGCACGTGCTGAGCATGCCTGAGCCACATGCTCGACTTGCAAGAAACACCTGCCAGACACGCCAAAATCACCTGCCGGGTACGCCAGAACCACGTGGCGGACACTCCGGAATCACCTGTCGGGCATGCCGGAACCACCTCTCAGACGTGCCAGAACCTCGTGCCAGACACGCCAGAACCACCTGCCGGACAGACCGGAACCACCTGCCGGACACGCCGGAACCACCAGCTCGACTCGCCGGAACCACCGCCGGACATGCAAAATCACCTGCCGGCTACGCCAGAACCACTTGGCGAACACTCCCGAATCAGCTGCCGGGCATGTGGGAACCACCTATCAGGCTTGCCAGAACCATGTTCCGGACACGCCGGTACCACCTCCCGAGTATGCCGGAACCACCTGATCCACTCCCCAGAACCACCTGCTGGACACGCCAGAATCACCTGCCGTCTACGCCAGAACCACTCGGCAGACACTCTGGAACCACCTGCCGGGCATGCCGGAACCACCTCTCAGAGGTGCCAGAACCACATGCCGGACACTCCGGAATCACCTGCCGGGCATGCCGGAACCATCTCTCAGACGTGCCAGAACCATGTTCCGGACACGCCGCTACCACCTGCCGAGCTCGCCGGAACCACCTGCTGGACACGCCAAAATCACCTGCCGGCTACGCCAGAACCACTTGGCGGACACTCCAGAATCACCTGCCGGGCTTGCTGGAACCACCTGCCGGAAACGCCAACATCACCTGCCAGCTACGCCAGAACCACTTGGCTGACACTCCGGAAACACCTGTCGGGCTGGCCGCAACCACCTCTCAGACGTGCCAGAACCATGTGCCTGAGATGCCGGAACCACACCCCGAACAGACCGAAACCACCTGCCAGACCCTCCTCAACCCCCTGGCGAGCACGCCTGATCCACCTGTTCAACTAGCCGGAACCACCTTCCTGACACGCCAAAATCACCTGCCAGGTATACCAGAACCACTTGGTGGACACTCTGGAATCATCTTGCGGACATGCCAGAACCAGCTCTCAGACACACCAGAACCACGTGCCAGAGACTCCGGAAGCACCAGCTGAGCATGCCTGAGCCACCTGCACGACTCGCAAGAAACACCTGTCGGACAGGCCAAAATCACCTGCCGGGTACGCCAGAAACACTTGGCGGACACTCCGGAATCACCTGTCGGGCATGCCGGAACCACCTCTCAGACTTGCCAGAACCATGTTCTGGACACGCCGGTACCACCTGCCGAGTATGCTGGAACCAGCTGATCCACTCCCCAGAACCACCTACTGGACACGCCAAAATCAACTGCCGGCTATGCCAGAACCACACGGCAGACACTCCGGAATCACATGCCAGGCATTCCGGAACCACCTCTCAGAGGTGCCAGAACCACATGCCGGAGACTCCGGAATCACCTGCCGGGCATGCCGGAACCACCTATCAAAGGTGCCAGAACCACATGCCGGAGACTCTGGAATCACCTGCCGGGCATGCCGGAACCTTCTCTCAGACGTGCCACAACCACGTGCCGGAGAGACCGGAAGCACCTGCCGAGCTCTCCGGAACCACCTGCTGGACATGCCGGAACCACCTGCCTCACAGGCCAAAACCATATGCCGGCTACGCCAAAACCACTGGGTGGACACTCCAGAATCACCTTGCTGGCATGCCGGAACCACGCCATGGACAGACGGCAAACACCTGCCGGACCTGCCGGAACCACCTGCCGAGCACGCCGGAACCACCTGCTCGACTCACGAGAGCCACCTGCCGGACACACCAGAAACACCTGCGGGGTATGCCAGAACCACTTGGAGGACTCTCCGGGATCACCTGCCGGGCATGCCGGAACCACCTCTCAGACATGCCAGAACCATGTGCCGGACACGCCGGAACCACCTGCCGAGTATGCCGGAACCACCAGCTCCACTCCCCAGAACCACCTGCTGGACACGCCAAAATCACCTGCCGGCTACGCCAGAACCACTCGGCAGACACTCCGGAACCACCTCCAGGAGACACCGGAACCAGCTGCCGGACACGCCGGGACCACCTGCTTGACTCGCCAGAACCACCTGCCGGACACGCCAGAATCACCAGCTGGCTACGCCACAACCACTTGTCGGACACTCCGGAATCAGCTGCCGGGCATGCTGGAACCACCTCTCAGAGGTGCCACAACCACATGCCAGAGACGGCGGAAGCACCTGCCGAGAATGCCGGAAGTTCCTGATCCACTGCCCAGAACCACCTGCCGGACACGCCAAAATCACCTGCCGGCTACGCCAGAACCACTCGGCGGACACTCCAGAATCACCTGCCGGGCATGCCAGCACAACCTCTCAGAAGTGCCAGAAGCACGTGCCGGACAGGCCGGAACCATCTCCCGGACACACCACAAACACAGGAAACACTCGCCGGAACCACCTGCTTGACTCACCGGTCCCACCTGCCGGACACGCCAAAATCACCTGCCCGCTACACCAGAACAACTTGGTGGACAAGCCGGAAGCACGTGAAGGGCATGCCGACACAACCTCTCAGACGTGCCAGAACCTCGTGCCGGACACCCCAGAACCACCTGCTGGACAGACCGGAACCACCTGCCGGACACGCCAGAACCACCGGCTCGACTCACCGGAACCATTGCCGGACATGCAAAATCACCTGCCGGCTACGCCAGAACCACTTGGCGAACACTCCGGAATCACCTGCCGGGCATGGCGGAACCACCTCTCAGACATGCCGGAACCACATGCCAATGACACCGGAAGCAGCTGCCGAGCACGCCAGAACCACCTGCTCGACTCGCCAAAACCACCTGCTGGACACGCCAAAATCACCTGCCGGCTACGCCACAACCATTTGGTGAACACTTCGGAATCACCTGCCGGGCTGGCTGGAACCACCTGCCGGTCACGCCAACATCACCTGCCAGCTATGCCAGAACCACTTGGCGGACACCATGGAAACACCTGTCGGGCCTGCCGGAACCACCTCTCAGACGTGCCAGAACCATGTGCCTGAGATGCCGGAACCACACCCCGAACAGACCGAAACCACCTGCCAGACCCGCCTGAACCACCTGCCGAGCACGCCGGAACCACCTACTCGACTCGCCGGAACCACCTACCTGACACGCCAAAATCACCTGCCGGGTATGCCAGAACCACTTGGTGGACACTCCGGAATCATCTGCCGGACATGCCAGAACCAGCTCTCAGACACACCAGAACCACGTGCCGGACACTCCGGAAGCACGTGCTGAGCATGCCTGAGCCACATGCTCGACTTGCAAGAAACACCTGCCAGACACGCCAAAATCACCTGCCGGGTACGCCAGAACCACGTGGCGGACACTCCGGGATCACCTGCCGGGCATGCCGGAACCACCTCTCAGACGTGCCAGAACCATGTGCCGGACACGCCGGAACCACCTGCCGAGTATGCCGGAACCACCTGCTCCACTCCCCAGAACCACCTGCTGGACACGCCAAAATCACCTGCCGGCTATGCCAGAACCACTCGGCAGACACTCCGGAACCACCTCCAGGACAGACCGGAACCAGCTGCCGGACACGCCGGGACCACCTGCTTGACTCGCCAGAACCACCTGCCGGACACGCCAGAATCACCAGCCGGCTACGCCACAACCACTTGTCGGACACTCCGGAATCAGCTGCCGGGCATGCTGGAACCACCTCTCAGAGGTGCCGAAACCACATGCCGGAGACGGCGGAAGCACCTGCCGAGAATGCCAGAGTTCCTGATCCACTCCCCAGAACCACCTGCCGGACACGCCAAAATCACCTGCCGGCTACGCCAGAACCACTCGGCGGACACTCCAGAATCACCTGCCGGGCATGCCAGCACAACCTCTCAGAAGTGCCAGAAGCACGTGCCGGACAGGCCGGAACCATCTCCCGGACAGGCCGGGAACACAGGAAACACTCGCCGGAACCACCTGCTTGACTCACCGGTCCCACCTGTCAGACACGACAAAATCACCTGCCCGCTACACCAGAACCACTTGGTGGACAAGCCGGAATCACGTGAAGGGCATGCCGACACAACCTCTCAGACGTGCCAGAACCTCGTGCCGGACACCCCAGAACCACCTGCTGGACAGACCGGAACCACCTGCCGGACACGCCAGAACCACCGGCTCGACTCGCCGGAACCATTGCCGGACATGCAAAATCACCTGCCGGCTACGCCAGAACCACTTGGCGAACACTCCGGAATCACCTGCCGGGCATGGCGGAACCACCTCTCAGACATGCCGGAACCACATGCCAATGACACCGGAAGCACCTGCCGAGCACGCCAGAACCACCTGCTCGACTCGCCAAAACCACCTGCTGGACACGCCAAAATCACCTGCCGGCTACGCCACAACCATTTGGTGAACACTTCGGAATCACCTGCCGGGCTGGCTGGAACCACCTGCCGGTCACGCCAACATCACCTGCCAGCTATGCCAGAACCACTTGGCGGACACCATGGAAACACCTGTCGGGCCTGCCGGAACCACCTCTCAGACGTGCCAGAACCATGTGCCTGAGATGCCGGAACCACACCCCGAACAGACCAAAACCACCTGCCAGACCCGCCTGAACCACCTGCCGAGCACGCCGGAACCACCTACTCGACTCGCCGGAAGCACCTACCTGACACGCCAAAATCACCTGCCGGGTATGCCAGAACCACTTGGTGGACACTCCGGAATCATCTGCCGGACATGCCAGAACCAGCTCTCAGACACACCAGAACCACGTGCCGGACACTCCGGAAGCACGTGCTGAGCATGCCTGAGCCACATGCTCGACTTGCAAGAAACACCTGCCAGACACGCCAAAATCACCTGCCGGGTACGCCAGAACCACGTGGCGGACACTCCGGAATCACCTGTCGGGCATGCCGGAACCACCTCTCAGACGTGCCAGAACCTCGTGCCAGACACGCCAGAACCACCTGCCGGACAGACCGGAACCACCTGCCGGACACGCCGGAACCACCAGCTTGACTGGCCGGAACCACCGCCGGACATGCAAAATCACCTGCCGGCTACGCCAGAACCACTTGGCGAACACTCCCGAATCAGCTGCCGGGCATGCGGGAACCACCTATCAGGCTTGCCAGAACCATGTTCCGGACACGCCGGTACCACCTCCCGAGTATGCCGGAACCACCTGATCCACTCCCCAGAACCACCTGCTGGACACGCCAGAATCACCTGCCGTCTACGCCAGAACCACTCGGCAGACACTCTGGAACCACCTGCCGGGCATGCCGGAACCACCTCTCAGACGTGCCAGAACCATGTTCCGGACACGCCGCTACCACCTGCCGAGCTCGCCGGAACCACCTGCTGGACACGCCAAAATCACCTGCCGGCTACGCCAGAACCACTAGGCAGACACTCCAGAATCACCTGCCGGGCTTGCTGGAACCACCTGCCGGAAACGCCAACATCACCTGCCAGCTACGCCAGAACCACTTGGCTGACACTCCGGAAACACCTGTCGGGCTGGCCGCAACCACCTCTCAGACGTGCCAGAACCATGTGCCTGAGATGCCGGAACCACACCCCGAACAGACCGAAACCACCTGCCAGACCCTCCTCAACCCCCTGGCGAGCACGCCTGATCCACCTGTTCAACTAGCCGGAACCACCTTCCTGACACGCCAAAATCACCTGCCAGGTATACCAGAACCACTTGGTGGACACTCTGGAATCATCTTGCGGACATGCCAGAACCAGCTCTCAGACACACCAGAACCACGTGCCAGAGACTCCGGAAGCACCAGCTGAGCATGCCTGAGCCACCTGCATGACTCGCAAGAAACACCTGTCGGACAGGCCAAAATCACCTGCCGGGTACGCCAGAAACACTTGGCGGACACTCCGGAATCACCTGTCGGGCATGCCGGAACCACCTCTCAGACTTGCCAGAACCATGCTCTGGACACGCCGGTACCACCTGCCGAGTATGCTGGAACCAGCTGATCCACTCCCCAGAACCACCTACTGGACACGCCAAAATCAACTGCCGGCTATGCCAGAACCACACGGCAGACACTCCGGAATCACATGCCAGGCATTCCGGAACCACCTCTCAGAGGTGCCAGAACCACATGCCGGAGACTCCGGAATCACCTGCCGGGCATGCCGGAACCACCTATCAAAGGTGCCAGAACCACATGCCGGAGACTCTGGAATCACCTGCCGGGCATGCCGGAACCTTCTCTCAGACGTGCCACAACCACGTGCCGGAGAGACCGGAAGCACCTGCCGAGCTCTCCGGAACCACCTGCTGGACATGCCGGAACCACCTGCCTCACAGGCCAAAACCATATGCCGGCTACGCCAAAACCACTGGGTGGACACTCCAGAATCATCTTGCGGGCATGCCGGAACCACGCCATGGACAGACGGCAAACACCTGCCGGACCTGCCGGAACCACCTGCCGAGCACGCCGGAACCACCTGCTCGACTCACGAGAGCCACCTGCCGGACACACCGGAAACACCTGCGGGGTATGCCAGAACCACTTGGAGGACTCTCCGGGATCACCTGCCGGGCATGCCGGAACCACCTCTCAGACATGCCAGAACCATGTGCCGGACACGCCGGAACCACCTGCCGAGTATGCCGGAACCACCTGCTCCACTCCCCAGAACCACCTGCTGGACACGCCAAAATCACCTGCCGGCTATGCCAGAACCACTCGGCAGACACTCCGGAACCACCTCCAGGACAGACCGGAACCAGCTGCCGGACACGCCGGGACCACCTGCTTGACTCGCCAGAACCACCTGCCGGACACGCCAGAATCACCAGCCGGCTACGCCACAACCACTTGTCGGACACTCCGGAATCAGCTGCCGGGCATGCTGGAACCACCTCTCAGAGGTGCCGAAACCACATGCCGGAGACGGCGGTAGCACCTGCCGAGAATGCCGGAAGTTCCTGATCCACTCCCCAGAACCACCTGCCGGACACGCCAAAATCACCTGCCGGCTACGCCAGAACCACTCGGCGGACACTCCAGAATCACCTGCCGGGCATGCCAGCACAACCTCTCAGAAGTGCCAGAAGCACGTGCCGGACAGGCCGGAACCATCTCCCGGACAGGCCGGGAACACAGGAAACACTCGCCGGAACCACCTGCTTGACTCACCGGTCCCACCTGCCGGACACGCCAAAATCACCTGCCCGCTACACCAGAACAACTTGGTGGACAAGCCGGAAGCACGTGAAGGGCATGCCGACACAACCTCTCAGACGTGCCAGAACCTCGTGCCGGACACCCCAGAACCACCTGCTGGACAGACCGGAACCACCTGCCGGACACGCCAGAACCACCGGCTCGACTCACCGGAACCATTGCCGGACATGCAAAATCACCTGCCGGCTACGCCAGAACCACTTGGCGAACACTCCGGAATCACCTGCTGGGCATGGCGGAACCACCTCTCAGACATGCCGGAACCACATGCCAATGACACCGGAAGCAGCTTCCGAGCACGCCAGAACCACCTGCTCGACTCGCCAAAACCACCTGCTGGACACGCCAAAATCACCTGCCGGCTACGCCACAACCATTTGGTGAACACTTCGGAATCACCTGCCGGGCTGGCTGGAACCACCTGCCGGTCACGCCAACATCACCTGCCAGCTATGCCAGAACCACTTGGCGGACACCATGGAAACACCTGTCGGGCCTGCCGGAACCACCTCTCAGACGTGCCAGAACCATGAGCCTGAGATGCCGGAACCACACCCCGAACAGACCGAAACCACCTGCCAGACCCGCCTGAACCACCTGCCGAGCACGCCGGAACCACCTACTCGACTCGCCGGAACCACCTACCTGACACGCCAAAATCACCTGCCGGGTATGCCAGAACCACTTGGTGGACACTCCGGAATCATCTGCCGGACATGCCAGAACCAGCTCTCAGACACACCAGAACCACGTGCCGGACACTCCGGAAGCACGTGCTGAGCATGCCTGAGCCACATGCTCGACTTGCAAGAAACACCTGCCAGACACGCCAAAATCACCTGCCGGGTACGCCAGAACCACGTGGCGGACACTCCGGAATCACCTGTCGGGCATGCCGGAACCACCTCTCAGACGTGCCAGAACCTCGTGCCGGACACGCCAGAACCACCTGCCGGACAGACCGGAACCACCTGCCGGACACGCCGGAACCACCAGCTCGACTCGCCGGAACGACCGCCGGATATGCAAAATCACCTGCCGGCTACGCCAGAACCACTTGGCGAACACTCCCGAATCAGCTGCCGGGCATGCCGGAACCACCTATCAGGCTTGCCAGAACCATGTTCCGGACACGCTGGTACCACCTGCCGAGTATGCCGGAACCACCTGATCCACTCCCCAGAACCACCTGCTGGACACGCCAGAATCACCTGCCGTCTACGCCAGAACCACTCGGCAGACACTCCGGAACCACCTGCCGGGCATGCCGGAACCACCTCTCAGAGGTGCCAGAACCACATGCCGGACACTCCGGAATCACCTGCCGGGCATGCCGGAACCATCTCTCAGACGTGCCAGAACCATGTTCCGGACACGCCGCTACCACCTGCCGAGCTCGCCGGAACCACCTGCTGGACACGCCAAAATCACCTGCCGGCTACGCCAGAACCACTTGGCGGACACTCCAGAATCACCTGCCGGGCTTGCTGGAACCACCTGCCGGAAACGCCAACATCACCTGCCAGCTACGCCAGAACCACTTGGCTGACACTCCGGAAACACCTGTCGGGCTGGCCGCAACCACCTCTCAGACGTGCCAGAACCATGTGCCTGAGATGCCGGAACCACACCCCGAACAGACCGAAACCACCTGCCAGACCCGCCTGAACCCCCTGGCGATCACGCCTGATCCACCTGTTCAACTAGCCGGAACCACCTTCCTGACACGCCAAAATCACCTGCCAGGTATACCAGAACCACTTGGTGGACACTCTGGAATCATCTTGCGGACATGCCAGAACCAGCTCTCAGACACACCAGAACCACGTGCCACAGACTCCGGAAGCACCAGCTGAGCATGCCTGAGCCACCTGCACGACTCGCAAGAAACACCTGTCGGACAGGCCAAAATCACCTGCCGGGTACGCCAGAAACACTTGGCGGACACTCCGGAATCACCTGTCGGGCATGCCGGAACCACCTCTCAGACTTGCCAGAACCATGTTCTGGACACGCCGGTACCACCTGCCGAGTATGCCGGAACCAGCTGATCCACTCCCCAGAACCACCTACTGGACACGCCAAAATCAACTGCCGGCTATGCCAGAACCACACGGCAGACACTCCGGAATCACATGCCAGGCATTCCGGAACCACCTCTCAGAGGTGCCAGAACCACATGCCGGAGACTCCGGAATCACCTGCCGGGCATGCCGGAACCACCTATCAAAGGTGCCAGAACCACATGCCGGAGACTCTGGAATCACCTGCCGGGCATGCCGGAACCTTCTCTCAGACGTGCCACAACCACGTGCCGGAGAGACCGGAAGCACCTGCCGAGCTCTCCGGAACCACCTGCTGGACATGCCGGAACCACCTGCCTCACAGGCCAAAATCATATGCCGGCTACGCCAAAACCACTGGGTGGACACTCCAGAATCACCTTGCGGGCATGCCGGAACCACGTCATGGACAGACGGCAAACACCTGCCGGACCTGCCGGAACCACCTGCCGAGCACGCCGGAACCACCTGCTCGACTCACCAGAGCCACCTGCCGGACACACCAGAAACACCTGCGGTGTACGCCAGAACCACTTGGAGGACTCTCCGGGATCACCTGCCGGGCATGCCGGAACCACCTCTCAGACGTGCCAGAACCTCGTGCCGGACACGCCAGAACCACCTGCCGGACAGACCGGAACCACATGCCGGACACGCCGGAACCACCGCCGGACATGCAAAATCACCTGCCGGCTACGCCAGAACCACTTGGCGAACACTCCCGAATCAGCTGCCGGGCACGCGGGAACCACCTATCAGGCTTGCCAGAACCATGTTCCGGACACGCCGGGACCACCTGCCGAGTATGCCGGAACCACCTGATCCACTCTCCAGAACCACCTGCTGGACACGCCAGAATCACCTGCCGTCTACGCCAGAACCACTCGGCAGACACTCCGGAACCACCTGCCGGGCATGCCGGAACCACCTCTCAGAGGTGCCAGAACCACATGCCGGACACTCCGGAATCACCTGCCGGGCATGCCGGAACCATCTCTCAGACGTGCCAGAACCATGTTCCGGACACGCCGCTACCACCTGCCGAGCTCGCCGGAACCACCTGCTGGACACGCCAAAATCACCTGCCGGCTACGCCAGAACCACTTGGCGGACACTCCAGAATCACCTGCCGGGCTTGCTGGAACCACCTGCCGGAAACGCCAACATCACCTGCCAGCTACGCCAGAACCACTTGGCTGACACTCCGGAAACACCTGTCGGGCTGGCCGCAACCACCTCTCAGACGTGCCAGAACCATGTGCCTGAGATGCCGGAACCACACCCCGAACAGACCGAAACCACCTGCCAGACCCGCCTCAACCCCCTGGCGAGCACGCCTGATCCACCTGTTCAACTAGCCGGAACCACCTTCCTGACACGCCAAAATCACCTGCCAGGTATACCAGAACCACTTGGTGGACACTCTGGAATCATCTTGCGGACATGCCAGAACCAGCTCTCAGACACACCAGAACCACGTGCCAGAGACTCCGGAAGCACCAGCTGAGCATGCCTGAGCCACCTGCACGACTCGCAAGAAACACCTGTCGGACAGGCCAAAATCACCTGCCGGGTACGCCAGAAACACTTGGCGGACACTCCGGAATCACCTGTCGGGCATGCCGGAACCACCTCTCAGACTTGCCAGAACCATGTTCTGGACACGCCGGTACCACCTGCCGAGTATGCCGGAACCACCTGATCCACTCCCCAGAACCACCTACTGGACACGCCAAAATCAACTGCCGGCTATGCCAGAACCACACGGCAGACACTCCGGAATCACATGCCAGGCATTCCGGAACCACCTCTCAGAGGTGCCAGAACCACATGCCGGAGACTCCGGAATCACCTGCCGGGCATGCCGGAACCACCTATCAAAGGTGCCAGAACCACATGCCGGAGACTCTGGAATCACCTGCCGGGCATGCCGGAACCTTCTCTCAGACGTGCCACAACCACGTGCCGGAGAGACCGGAAGCACCTGCCGAGCTCTCCGGAACCACCTGCTGGACATGCCGGAACCACCTGCCTCACAGGCCAAAATCATATGCCGGCTACGCCAAAACCACTGGGTGGACACTCCAGAATCACCTTGCGGGCATGCCGGAACCACGTCATGGACAGACGGCAAACACCTGCCGGACCTGCCGGAACCACCTGCCGAGCACGCCGGAACCACCTGCTCGACTCACCAGAGCCACCTGCCGGACACACCAGAAACACCTGCGGGGTACGCCAGAACCACTTGGAGGACTCTCCGGGATCACCTGCCGGGCATGCCGGAACCACCTCTCAGACGTGCCAGAACCATGTGCCGGACACGCCGGAACCACCTGCCGAGTATGCCGGAACCACCTGCTCCACTCCCCAGAACCACCTGCTGGACACGCCAAAATCACCTGCCGGCTACGCCAGAACCACTCGGCAGACACTCCGGAACCACCTCCAGGACAGACCGGAACCAGCTGCCGGACACGCCGGGACCACCTGCTTGACTCGCCAGAACCACCTGCCGGACACGCCAGAATCACCAGCCGGCTACGCCACAACCACTTGTCGGACACTCCGGAATCAGCTGCCGGGCATGCTGGAACCACCTCTCAGAGGTGCCACAACCACATGCCGGAGACGGCGGAAGCACCTGCCGAGAATGCCGGAAGTTCCTGATCCACTCCCCAGAACCACCTGCCGGACACGCCAAAATCACCTGCCGGCTACGCCAGAACCACTCGGCGGACACTCCAGAATCACCTGCCGGGCATGCCAGCACAACCTCTCAGAAGTGCCAGAAGCACGTGCCGGACAGGCCGGAACCATCTCCCGGACAGACCGCAAACACAGGAAACACTCGCCGGAACCACCTGCTTGACTCACCGGTCCCACCTGCCGGACACGCCAAAATCACCTGCCCGCTACACCAGAACCACTTGGTGGACAAGCCGGAAGCACGTGAAGGGCATGCCGACACAACCTCTCAGACGTGCCAGAACCTCGTGCCGGACACCCCAGAACCACCTGCCGGACAGACCGGAACAACCTGCCGGACACGCCGGAACCACCAGCTCGACTCGCCGGAACCACCGCCGGACATGCAAAATCACCTGCCGGCTACGCCAGAACTACTTGGCGAACACTCCGGAATCACCTGCCGGGCATGGCGGAACCAACTCTCAGACATGCCGGAACCACATGCCAATGACACCGGAAGCACCTGCCGAGCACGCCAGAACCACCTGCTCGACTCGCCAAAACCACCTGCTGGACACGCCAAAATCACCTGCCGGCTACGCCACAACCATTTGGTGAACACTTCGGAATCACCTGCCGGGCTGGCTGGAACCACCTGCCGGTCACGCCAACATCACCTGCCAGCTATGCCAGAACCACTTGGCGGAAACCATGGAAACACCTGTCGGGCCGGCCGGAACCACCTCTCAGACGTGCCAGAACCATGTGCCTGAGATGCCGGAACCACACCCCGAACAGACCGAAACCACCTGCCCGACCCGCCTGAACCACCTGCCGAGCAGGCCGGAACCACCTACTCGACTCGCCGGAACCACCTACCTGACACGCCAAAATCACCTGCCGGGTATGCCAGAACCACTTGGTGGACACTCCGGAATCATCCGCCGGACATGCCAGAACCAGCTCTCAGACACACCAGAACCACGTGCCGGACACGCCGGAAGAACGTGCTGAGCATGCCTGAGCCACATGCTCGACTTGCAAGAAACACCTGCCAGACACGCCAAAATCACCTGCCGGGTACACCAGAACCACGTGGCGGACACTCCGGAATCACCTGTCGGGCATGCCGGAACCACCTCTCAGACGTGCCAGAACCTCGTGCCGGACACGCCAGAACCACCTGCCGGACAGACCGGAACCACCTGCCGGACACGCCGGAACCACCAGCTCGACTCGCCGGAACCACCGCCGGACATGCAAAATCACCTGCCGGCTACGCCAGAACCACTTGGCGAACACTCCCGAATCAGCTGCCGGGCACGCGGGAACCACCTATCAGGCTTGCCAGAACCATGTTCCGGACACGCCGGGACCACCTGCCGAGTATGCCGGAACCACCTGATCCACTCCCCAGAACCACCTGCTGGACACGCCAGAATCACCTGCCGTCTACGCCAGAACCACTCGGCAGACACTCCGGAACCACCTGCCGGGCATGCCGGAACCACCTCTCAGAGGTGCCAGAACCACATGCCGGACACTCCGGAATCACCTGCCGGGCATGCCGGAACCATCTCTCAGACGTGCCAGAACCATGTTCCGGACACGCCGCTACCACCTGCCGAGCTCGCCGGAACCACCTGCTGGACACGCCAAAATCACCTGCCGGCTACGCCAGAACCACTTGGCGGACACTCCAGAATCACCTGCCGGGCTTGCTGGAACCACCTGCCGGAAACGCCAACATCACCTGCCAGCTACGCCAGAACCACTTGGCTGACACTCCGGAAACACCTGTCGGGCTGGCCGCAACCACCTCTCAGACGTGCCAGAACCATGTGCCTGAGATGCCGGAACCACACCCCGAACAGACCGAAACCACCTGCCAGACCCGCCTCAACCCCCTGGCGAGCACGCCTGATCCACCTGTTCAACTAGCCGGAACCACCTTCCTGACACGCCAAAATCACCTGCCAGGTATACCAGAACCACTTGGTGGACACTCTGGAATCATCTTGCGGACATGCCAGAACCAGCTCTCAGACACACCAGAACCACGTGCCAGAGACTCCGGAAGCACCAGCTGAGCATGCCTGAGCCACCTGCACGACTCGCAAGAAACACCTGTCGGACAGGCCAAAATCACCTGCCGGGTACGCCAGAAACACTTGGCGGACACTCCGGAATCACCTGTCGGGCATGCCGGAACCACCTCTCAGACTTGCCAGAACCATGTTCTGGACACGCCGGTACCACCTGCCGAGTATGCCGGAACCACCTGATCCACTCCCCAGAACCACCTACTGGACACGCCAAAATCAACTGCCGGCTATGCCAGAACCACACGGCAGACACTCCGGAATCACATGCCAGGCATTCCGGAACCACCTCTCAGAGGTGCCAGAACCACATGCCGGAGACTCCGGAATCACCTGCCGGGCATGCCGGAACCACCTATCAAAGGTGCCAGAACCACATGCCGGAGACTCTGGAATCACCTGCCGGGCATGCCGGAACCTTCTCTCAGACGTGCCACAACCACGTGCCGGAGAGACCGGAAGCACCTGCCGAGCTCTCCGGAACCACCTGCTGGACATGCCGGAACCACCTGCCTCACAGGCCAAAATCATATGCCGGCTACGCCAAAACCACTGGGTGGACACTCCAGAATCACCTTGCGGGCATGCCGGAACCACGTCATGGACAGACGGCAAACACCTGCCGGACCTGCCGGAACCACCTGCCGAGCACGCCGGAACCACCTGCTCGACTCACCAGAGCCACCTGCCGGACACACCAGAAACACCTGCGGGGTACGCCAGAACCACTTGGAGGACTCTCCGGGATCACCTGCCGGGCATGCCGGAACCACCTCTCAGACGTGCCAGAACCATGTGCCGGACACGCCGGAACCACCTGCCGAGTATGCCGGAACCACCTGCTCCACTCCCCAGAACCACCTGCTGGACACGCCAAAATCACCTGCCGGCTACGCCAGAACCACTCGGCAGACACTCCGGAACCACCTCCAGGACAGACCGGAACCAGCTGCCGGACACGCCGGGACCACCTGCTTGACTCGCCAGAACCACCTGCCGGACACGCCAGAATCACCAGCCGGCTACGCCACAACCACTTGTCGGACACTCCGGAATCAGCTGCCGGGCATGCTGGAACCACCTCTCAGAGGTGCCACAACCACATGCCGGAGACGGCGGAAGCACCTGCCGAGAATGCCGGAAGTTCCTGATCCACTCCCCAGAACCACCTGCCGGACACGCCAAAGTCACCTGCCGGCTACGCCAGAACCACTCGGCGAACACTCCGGAATCACCTGCCGGGCATGGCGGAACCAACTCTCAGACATGCCGGAACCACATGCCAATGACACCGGAAGCACCTGCCGAGCACGCCAGAACCACCTGCTCGACTCGCCAAAACCACCTGCTGGACACGCCAAAATCACCTGCCGGCTACGCCACAACCATTTGGTGAACACTTCGGAATCACCTGCCGGGCTGGCTGGAACCACCTGCCGGTCACGCCAACATCACCTGCCAGCTATGCCAGAACCACTTGGCGGAAACCATGGAAACACCTGTCGGGCCGGCCGGAACCACCTCTCAGACGTGCCAGAACCATGTGCCTGAGATGCCGGAACCACACCCCGAACAGACCGAAACCACCTGCCCGACCCGCCTGAACCACCTGCCGAGCAGGCCGGAACCACCTACTCGACTCGCCGGAACCACCTACCTGACACGCCAAAATCACCTGCCGGGTATGCCAGAACCACTTGGTGGACACTCCGGAATCATCCGCCGGACATGCCAGAACCAGCTCTCAGACACACCAGAACCACGTGCCGGACACGCCGGAAGAACGTGCTGAGCATGCCTGAGCCACATGCTCGACTTGCAAGAAACACCTGCCAGACACGCCAAAATCACCTGCCGGGTACACCAGAACCACGTGGCGGACACTCCGGAATCACCTGTCGGGCATGCCGGAACCACCTCTCAGACGTGCCAGAACCTCGTGCCGGACACGCCAGAACCACCTGCCGGACAGACCGGAACCACCTGCCGGACACGCCGGAACCACCAGCTCGACTCGCCGGAACCACCGCCGGACATGCAAAATCACCTGCCGGCTACGCCAGAACCACTTGGCGAACACTCCCGAATCAGCTGCCGGGCATGCGGGAACCACCTATCAGGCTTGCCAGAACCATGTTCCGGACACGCCGGGACCACCTGCCGAGTATGCCGGAACCACCTGATCCACTCCCCAGAACCACCTGCTGGACACGCCAGAATCACCTGCCGTCTACGCCAGAACCACTCGGCAGACACTCCGGAACCACCTGCCGGGCATGCCGGAACCACCTCTCAGAGGTGCCAGAACCACATGCCGGACACTCCGGAATCACCTGCCGGGCATGCCGGAACCATCTCTCAGACGTGCCAGAACCATGTTCCGGACACGCCGCTACCACCTGCCGAGCTCGCCGGAACCACCTGCTGGACACGCCAAAATCACCTGCCGGCTACGCCAGAACCACTTGGCGGACACTCCAGAATCACCTGCCGGGCTTGCTGGAACCACCTGCCGGAAACGCCAACATCACCTGCCAGCTACGCCAGAACCACTTGGCTGACACTCCGGAAACACCTGTCGGGCTGGCCGCAACCACCTCTCAGACGTGCCAGAACCATGTGCCTGAGATGCCGGAACCACACCCCGAACAGACCGAAACCACCTGCCAGACCCGCCTCAACCCCCTGGCGAGCACGCCTGATCCACCTGTTCAACTAGCCGGAACCACCTTCCTGACACGCCAAAATCACCTGCCAGGTATACCAGAACCACTTGGTGGACACTCTGGAATCATCTTGCGGACATGCCAGAACCAGCTCTCAGACACACCAGAACCACGTGCCAGAGACTCCGGAAGCACCAGCTGAGCATGCCTGAGCCACCTGCACGACTCGCAAGAAACACCTGTCGGACAGGCCAAAATCACCTGCCGGGTACGCCAGAAACACTTGGCGGACACTCCGGAATCACCTGTCGGGCATGCCGGAACCACCTCTCAGACTTGCCAGAACCATGTTCTGGACACGCCGGTACCACCTGCCGAGTATGCCGGAACCACCTGATCCACTCCCCAGAACCACCTACTGGACACGCCAAAATCAACTGCCGGCTATGCCAGAACCACACGGCAGACACTCCGGAATCACATGCCAGGCATTCCGGAACCACCTCTCAGAGGTGCCAGAACCACATGCCGGAGACTCCGGAATCACCTGCCGGGCATGCCGGAACCACCTATCAAAGGTGCCAGAACCACATGCCGGAGACTCTGGAATCACCTGCCGGGCATGCCGGAACCTTCTCTCAGACGTGCCACAACCACGTGCCGGAGAGACCGGAAGCACCTGCCGAGCTCTCCGGAACCACCTGCTGGACATGCCGGAACCACCTGCCTCACAGGCCAAAATCATATGCCGGCTACGCCAAAACCACTGGGTGGACACTCCAGAATCACCTTGCGGGCATGCCGGAACCACGTCATGGACAGACGGCAAACACCTGCCGGACCTGCCGGAACCACCTGCCGAGCACGCCGGAACCACCTGCTCGACTCACCAGAGCCACCTGCCGGACACACCAGAAACACCTGCGGGGTACGCCAGAACCACTTGGAGGACTCTCCGGGATCACCTGCCGGGCATGCCGGAACCACCTCTCAGACGTGCCAGAACCATGTGCCGGACACGCCGGAACCACCTGCCGAGTATGCCGGAACCACCTGCTCCACTCCCCAGAACCACCTGCTGGACACGCCAAAATCACCTGCCGGCTACGCCAGAACCACTCGGCAGACACTCCGGAACCACCTCCAGGACAGACCGGAACCAGCTGCCGGACACGCCGGGACCACCTGCTTGACTCGCCAGAACCACCTGCCGGACACGCCAGAATCACCAGCCGGCTACGCCACAACCACTTGTCGGACACTCCGGAATCAGCTGCCGGGCATGCTGGAACCACCTCTCAGAGGTGCCACAACCACATGCCGGAGACGGCGGAAGCACCTGCCGAGAATGCCGGAAGTTCCTGATCCACTCCCCAGAACCACCTGCCGGACACGCCAAAATCACCTGCCGGCTACGCCAGAACCACTCGGCGGACACTCCAGAATCACCTGCCGGGCATGCCAGCACAACCTCTCAGAAGTGCCAGAAGCACGTGCCGGACAGGCCGGAACCATCTCCCGGACAGACCGCAAACACAGGAAACACTCGCCGGAACCACCTGCTTGACTCACCGGTCCCACCTGCCGGACACGCCAAAATCACCTGCCCGCTACACCAGAACCACTTGGTGGACAAGCCGGAAGCACGTGAAGGGCATGCCGACACAACCTCTCAGACGTGCCAGAACCTCGTGCCGGACACCCCAGAACCACCTGCCGGACAGACCGGAACCACCTGCCGGACACGCCGGAACCACCAGCTCGACTCGCCGGAACCACCGCCGGACATGCAAAATCACCTGCCGGCTACGCCAGAACTACTTGGCGAACACTCCGGAATCACCTGCCGGGCATGGCGGAACCAACTCTCAGACATGCCGGAACCACATGCCAATGACACCGGAAGCACCTGCCGAGCACGCCAGAACCACCTGCTCGACTCGCCAAAACCACCTGCTGGACACGCCAAAATCACCTGCCGGCTACGCCACAACCATTTGGTGAACACTTCGGAATCACCTGCCGGGCTGGCTGGAACCACCTGCCGGTCACGCCAACATCACCTGCCAGCTATGCCAGAACCACTTGGCGGAAACCATGGAAACACCTGTCGGGCCGGCCGGAACCACCTCTCAGACGTGCCAGAACCATGTGCCTGAGATGCCGGAACCACACCCCGAACAGACCGAAACCACCTGCCCGACCCGCCTGAACCACCTGCCGAGCAGGCCGGAACCACCTACTCGACTCGCCGGAACCACCTACCTGACACGCCAAAATCACCTGCCGGGTATGCCAGAACCACTTGGTGGACACTCCGGAATCATCCGCCGGACATGCCAGAACCAGCTCTCAGACACACCAGAACCACGTGCCGGACACGCCGGAAGAACGTGCTGAGCATGCCTGAGCCACATGCTCGACTTGCAAGAAACACCTGCCAGACACGCCAAAATCACCTGCCGGGTACACCAGAACCACGTGGCGGACACTCCGGAATCACCTGTCGGGCATGCCGGAACCACCTCTCAGACGTGCCAGAACCTCGTGCCGGACACGCCAGAACCACCTGCCGGACAGACCGGAACCACCTGCCGGACACGCCGGAACCACCAGCTCGACTCGCCGGAACCACCGCCGGACATGCAAAATCACCTGCCGGCTACGCCAGAACCACTTGGCGAACACTCCCGAATCAGCTGCCGGGCATGCGGGAACCACCTATCAGGCTTGCCAGAACCATGTTCCGGACACGCCGGGACCACCTGCCGAGTATGCCGGAACCACCTGATCCACTCCCCAGAACCACCTGCTGGACACGCCAGAATCACCTGCCGTCTACGCCAGAACCACTCGGCAGACACTCCGGAACCACCTGCCGGGCATGCCGGAACCACCTCTCAGAGGTGCCAGAACCACATGCCGGACACTCCGGAATCACCTGCCGGGCATGCCGGAACCATCTCTCAGACGTGCCAGAACCATGTTCCGGACACGCCGCTACCACCTGCCGAGCTCGCCGGAACCACCTGCTGGACACGCCAAAATCACCTGCCGGCTACGCCAGAACCACTTGGCGGACACTCCAGAATCACCTGCCGGGCTTGCTGGAACCACCTGCCGGAAACGCCAACATCACCTGCCAGCTACGCCAGAACCACTTGGCTGACACTCCGGAAACACCTGTCGGGCTGGCCGCAACCACCTCTCAGACGTGCCAGAACCATGTGCCTGAGATGCCGGAACCACACCCCGAACAGACCGAAACCACCTGCCAGACCCGCCTCAACCCCCTGGCGAGCACGCCTGATCCACCTGTTCAACTAGCCGGAACCACCTTCCTGACACGCCAAAATCACCTGCCAGGTATACCAGAACCACTTGGTGGACACTCTGGAATCATCTTGCGGACATGCCAGAACCAGCTCTCAGACACACCAGAACCACGTGCCAGAGACTCCGGAAGCACCAGCTGAGCATGCCTGAGCCACCTGCACGACTCGCAAGAAACACCTGTCGGACAGGCCAAAATCACCTGCCGGGTACGCCAGAAACACTTGGCGGACACTCCGGAATCACCTGTCGGGCATGCCGGAACCACCTCTCAGACTTGCCAGAACCATGTTCTGGACACGCCGGTACCACCTGCCGAGTATGCCGGAACCACCTGATCCACTCCCCAGAACCACCTACTGGACACGCCAAAATCAACTGCCGGCTATGCCAGAACCACACGGCAGACACTCCGGAATCACATGCCAGGCATTCCGGAACCACCTCTCAGAGGTGCCAGAACCACATGCCGGAGACTCCGGAATCACCTGCCGGGCATGCCGGAACCACCTATCAAAGGTGCCAGAACCACATGCCGGAGACTCTGGAATCACCTGCCGGGCATGCCGGAACCTTCTCTCAGACGTGCCACAACCACGTGCCGGAGAGACCGGAAGCACCTGCCGAGCTCTCCGGAACCACCTGCTGGACATGCCGGAACCACCTGCCTCACAGGCCAAAATCATATGCCGGCTACGCCAAAACCACTGGGTGGACACTCCAGAATCACCTTGCGGGCATGCCGGAACCACGTCATGGACAGACGGCAAACACCTGCCGGACCTGCCGGAACCACCTGCCGAGCACGCCGGAACCACCTGCTCGACTCACCAGAGCCACCTGCCGGACACACCAGAAACACCTGCGGGGTACGCCAGAACCACTTGGAGGACTCTCCGGGATCACCTGCCGGGCATGCCGGAACCACCTCTCAGACGTGCCAGAACCATGTGCCGGACACGCCGGAACCACCTGCCGAGTATGCCGGAACCACCTGCTCCACTCCCCAGAACCACCTGCTGGACACGCCAAAATCACCTGCCGGCTACGCCAGAACCACTCGGCAGACACTCCGGAACCACCTCCAGGACAGACCGGAACCAGCTGCCGGACACGCCGGGACCACCTGCTTGACTCGCCAGAACCACCTGCCGGACACGCCAGAATCACCAGCCGGCTACGCCACAACCACTTGTCGGACACTCCGGAATCAGCTGCCGGGCATGCTGGAACCACCTCTCAGAGGTGCCACAACCACATGCCGGAGACGGCGGAAGCACCTGCCGAGAATGCCGGAAGTTCCTGATCCACTCCCCAGAACCACCTGCCGGACACGCCAAAATCACCTGCCGGCTACGCCAGAACCACTCGGCGGACACTCCAGAATCACCTGCCGGGCATGCCAGCACAACCTCTCAGAAGTGCCAGAAGCACGTGCCGGACAGGCCGGAACCATCTCCCGGACAGACCGCAAACACAGGAAACACTCGCCGGAACCACCTGCTTGACTCACCGGTCCCACCTGCCGGACACGCCAAAATCACCTGCCCGCTACACCAGAACCACTTGGTGGACAAGCCGGAATCACGTGAAGGGCATGCCGACACAACCTCTCAGACGTGCCAGAACCTCGTGCCGGACACCCCAGAACCACCTGCCGGACAGACCGGAACCACCTGCCGGACACGCCGGAACCACCAGCTCGACTCGCCGGAACCACCGCCGGACATGCAAAATCACCTGCCGGCTACGCCAGAACTACTTGGCGAACACTCCGGAATCACCTGCCGGGCATGGCGGAACCAACTCTCAGACATGCCGGAACCACATGCCAATGACACCGGAAGCACCTGCCGAGCACGCCAGAACCACCTGCTCGACTCGCCAAAACCACCTGCTGGACACGCCAAAATCACCTGCCGGCTACGCCACAACCATTTGGTGAACACTTCGGAATCACCTGCCGGGCTGGCTGGAACCACCTGCCGGTCACGCCAACATCACCTGCCAGCTATGCCAGAACCACTTGGCGGACACCATGGAAACACCTGTCGGGCCGGCCGGAACCACCTCTCAGACGTGCCAGAACCATGTGCCTGAGATGCCGGAACCACACCCCGAACAGACCGAAACCACCTGCCCGACCCGCCTGAACCACCTGCCGAGCAGGCCGGAACCACCTACTCGACTCGCCGGAACCACCTACCTGACACGCCAAAATCACCTGCCGGGTATGCCAGAACCACTTGGTGGACACTCTGGAATCATCCGCCGGACATGCCAGAACCAGCTCTCAGACACACCAGAACCACGTGCCGGACACGCCGGAAGCACGTGCTGAGCATGCCTGAGCCACATGCTCGACTTGCAAGAAACACCTGCCAGACACGCCAAAATCACCTGCCAGGTACACCAGAACCACGTGGCGGACACTCCGGAATCACCTGTCGGGCATGCCGGAACCACCTCTCAGACGTGCCAGAACCTCGTGCCGGACACGCCAGAACCACCTGCCGGACAGACCGGAACCACCTGCCGGACACGCCGGAACCACCAGCTCGACTCGCCGGAACCACCGCCGGACATGCAAAATCACCTGCCGGCTACGCCAGAACCACTTGGCGAACACTCCCGAATCAGCTGCCGGGCATGCGGGAACCACCTATCAGGCTTGCCAGAACCATGTTCCGGACACGCCGGGACCACCTGCCGAGTATGCCGGAACCACCTGATCCACTCCCCAGAACCACCTGCTGGACACGCCAGAATCACCTGCCGTCTACGCCAGAACCACTCGGCAGACACTCCGGAACCACCTGCCGGGCATGCCGGAACCACCTCTCAGAGGTGCCAGAACCACATGCCGGACACTCCGGAATCACCTGCCGGGCATGCCGGAACCATCTCTCAGACGTGCCAGAACCATGTTCCGGACACGCCGCTACCACCTGCCGAGCTCGCCGGAACCACCTGCTGGACACGCCAAAATCACCTGCCGGCTACGCCAGAACCACTTGGCGGACACTCCAGAATCACCTGCCGGGCTTGCTGGAACCACCTGCCGGAAACGCCAACATCACCTGCCAGCTACGCCAGAACCACTTGGCTGACACTCCGGAAACACCTGTCGGGCTGGCCGCAACCACCTCTCAGACGTGCCAGAACCATGTGCCTGAGATGCCGGAACCACACCCCGAACAGACCGAAACCACCTGCCAGACCCGCCTCAACCCCCTGGCGAGCACGCCTGATCCACCTGTTCAACTAGCCGGAACCACCTTCCTGACACGCCAAAATCACCTGCCAGGTATACCAGAACCACTTGGTGGACACTCTGGAATCATCTTGCGGACATGCCAGAACCAGCTCTCAGACACACCAGAACCACGTGCCAGAGACTCCGGAAGCACCAGCTGAGCATGCCTGAGCCACCTGCACGACTCGCAAGAAACACCTGTCGGACAGGCCAAAATCACCTGCCGGGTACGCCAGAAACACTTGGCGGACACTCCGGAATCACCTGTCGGGCATGCCGGAACCACCTCTCAGACTTGCCAGAACCATGTTCTGGACACGCCGGTACCACCTGCCGAGTATGCCGGAACCAGCTGATCCACTCCCCAGAACCACCTACTGGACACGCCAAAATCAACTGCCGGCTATGCCAGAACCACACGGCAGACACTCCGGAATCACATGCCAGGCATTCCGGAACCACCTCTCAGAGGTGCCAGAACCACATGCCGGAGACTCCGGAATCACCTGCCGGGCATGCCGGAACCACCTATCAAAGGTGCCAGAACCACATGCCGGAGACTCTGGAATCACCTGCCGGGCATGCCGGAACCTTCTCTCAGACGTGCCACAACCACGTGCCGGAGAGACCGGAAGCACCTGCCGAGCTCTCCGGAACCACCTGCTGGACATGCCGGAACCACCTGCCTCACAGGCCAAAATCATATGCCGGCTACGCCAAAACCACTGGGTGGACACTCCAGAATCACCTTGCGGGCATGCCGGAACCACGTCATGGACAGACGGCAAACACCTGCCGGACCTGCCGGAACCACCTGCCGAGCACGCCGGAACCACCTGCTCGACTCACCAGAGCCACCTGCCGGACACACCAGAAACACCTGCGGGGTACGCCAGAACCACTTGGAGGACTCTCCGGGATCACCTGCCGGGCATGCCGGAACCACCTCTCAGACGTGCCAGAACCATGTGCCGGACACGCCGGAACCACCTGCCGAGTATGCCGGAACCACCTGCTCCACTCCCCAGAACCACCTGCTGGACACGCCAAAATCACCTGCCGGCTACGCCAGAACCACTCGGCAGACACTCCGGAACCACCTCCAGGACAGACCGGAACCAGCTGCCGGACACGCCGGGACCACCTGCTTGACTCGCCAGAACCACCTGCCGGACACGCCAGAATCACCAGCCGGCTACGCCACAACCACTTGTCGGACACTCCGGAATCAGCTGCCGGGCATGCTGGAACCACCTCTCAGAGGTGCCACAACCACATGCCGGAGACGGCGGAAGCACCTGCCGAGAATGCCGGAAGTTCCTGATCCACTCCCCAGAACCACCTGCCGGACACGCCAAAATCACCTGCCGGCTACGCCAGAACCACTCGGCGGACACTCCAGAATCACCTGCCGGGCATGCCAGCACAACCTCTCAGAAGTGCCAGAAGCACGTGCCGGACAGGCCGGAACCATCTCCCGGACAGACCGCAAACACAGGAAACACTCGCCGGAACCACCTGCTTGACTCACCGGTCCCACCTGCCGGACACGCCAAAATCACCTGCCCGCTACACCAGAACCACTTGGTGGACAAGCCGGAATCACGTGAAGGGCATGCCGACACAACCTCTCAGACGTGCCAGAACCTCGTGCCGGACACCCCAGAACCACCTGCCGGACAGACCGGAACCACCTGCCGGACACGCCGGAACCACCAGCTCGACTCGCCGGAACCACCGCCGGACATGCAAAATCACCTGCCGGCTACGCCAGAACTACTTGGCGAACACTCCGGAATCACCTGCCGGGCATGGCGGAACCAACTCTCAGACATGCCGGAACCACATGCCAATGACACCGGAAGCACCTGCCGAGCACGCCAGAACCACCTGCTCGACTCGCCAAAACCACCTGCTGGACACGCCAAAATCACCTGCCGGCTACGCCACAACCATTTGGTGAACACTTCGGAATCACCTGCCGGGCTGGCTGGAACCACCTGCCGGTCACGCCAACATCACCTGCCAGCTATGCCAGAACCACTTGGCGGACACCATGGAAACACCTGTCGGGCCGGCCGGAACCACCTCTCAGACGTGCCAGAACCATGTGCCTGAGATGCCGGAACCACACCCCGAACAGACCGAAACCACCTGCCCGACCCGCCTGAACCACCTGCCGAGCAGGCCGGAACCACCTACTCGACTCGCCGGAACCACCTACCTGACACGCCAAAATCACCTGCCGGGTATGCCAGAACCACTTGGTGGACACTCTGGAATCATCCGCCGGACATGCCAGAACCAGCTCTCAGACACACCAGAACCACGTGCCGGACACGCCGGAAGCACGTGCTGAGCATGCCTGAGCCACATGCTCGACTTGCAAGAAACACCTGCCAGACACGCCAAAATCACCTGCCAGGTACACCAGAACCACGTGGCGGACACTCCGGAATCACCTGTCGGGCATGCCGGAACCACCTCTCAGACGTGCCAGAACCTCGTGCCGGACACGCCAGAACCACCTGCCGGACAGACCGGAACCACCTGCCGGACACGCCGGAACCACCAGCTCGACTCGCCGGAACCACCGCCGGACATGCAAAATCACCTGCCGGCTACGCCAGAACCACTTGGCGAACACTCCCGAATCAGCTGCCGGGCATGCGGGAACCACCTATCAGGCTTGCCAGAACCATGTTCCGGACACGCCGGGACCACCTGCCGAGTATGCCGGAACCACCTGATCCACTCCCCAGAACCACCTGCTGGACACGCCAGAATCACCTGCCGTCTACGCCAGAACCACTCGGCAGACACTCCGGAACCACCTGCCGGGCATGCCGGAACCACCTCTCAGAGGTGCCAGAACCACATGCCGGACACTCCGGAATCACCTGCCGGGCATGCCGGAACCATCTCTCAGACGTGCCAGAACCATGTTCCGGACACGCCGCTACCACCTGCCGAGCTCGCCGGAACCACCTGCTGGACACGCCAAAATCACCTGCCGGCTACGCCAGAACCACTTGGCGGACACTCCAGAATCACCTGCCGGGCTTGCTGGAACCACCTGCCGGAAACGCCAACATCACCTGCCAGCTACGCCAGAACCACTTGGCTGACACTCCGGAAACACCTGTCGGGCTGGCCGCAACCACCTCTCAGACGTGCCAGAACCATGTGCCTGAGATGCCGGAACCACACCCCGAACAGACCGAAACCACCTGCCAGACCCGCCTCAACCCCCTGGCGAGCACGCCTGATCCACCTGTTCAACTAGCCGGAACCACCTTCCTGACACGCCAAAATCACCTGCCAGGTATACCAGAACCACTTGGTGGACACTCTGGAATCATCTTGCGGACATGCCAGAACCAGCTCTCAGACACACCAGAACCACGTGCCAGAGACGCCGGAAGCACCAGCTGAGCATGCCTGAGCCACCTGCACGACTCGCAAGAAACACCTGTCGGACAGGCCAAAATCACCTGCCGGGTACGCCAGAAACACTTGGCGGACACTCCGGAATCACCTGTCGGGCATGCCGGAACCACCTCTCAGACTTGCCAGAACCATGTTCTGGACACGCCGGTACCACCTGCCGAGTATGCCGGAACCAGCTGATCCACTCCT
>NW_027228459.1:0-51470 GCF_037783145.1 Equus przewalskii
TGTTCCCGTTAGGCTGTAAAACGCCAGTGCAGAGCGATTTGTTTCTTAGCTGCCAAAAGAGCTGGAAGGTGGACGCTGAGGGACTTTTCTCCCCTTGTGGAAACAATCCAGGACTTTGTGCCTTGCAGCTCTAGGCCCTTGTAGGACACGTCAGAGCAGATGTTTTACTTCAGCGAGATCAGGCCTGGGAAGAAACTGCATTCCACAGACCTTTGTAAACCTTGTTCCTGGTAGGCTGAAAGAGCCCTATGCAGAGCTAGTTGTTTCTTAGCTGCGCAAAGAGCTGGAAGGTGGAAGCTGAGGGAGTTCTCTCCCCTTGTGGAAACAAGCCAGGACTTTGTGCCTTGCAGCTCTAGGCCCTTGTAGGACACGTCAGAGCAGATGTTCTACTTCAGCGAGATCAGGCCTGGGAAGAAACTGCATTCCACAGACCTTTGTAAGCCTTGTTCCTGGTAGGCTGAAAGAGCCCTATGCAGAGCTAGTTGTTTCTTAGCTGCGCAAAGAGCTGGAAGGTGGAAGCTGAGGGAGTTCTCTCCCCTTGTGGAAACAAGCCAGGACATTGTGCCTTGCAGCTCTAGGCCCATGTAGGACACGGCAGAGCAGAAGTTCTACTTCAGCGAGATCAGGCCTGTGAAGAAACTGCGTTTCACAGGCCTTTGTCAGCCATGTTCCCGGTAGGCTGTAAATCACCAGTGCAGAGCGAGTTGTTTCTTAGCTGCCAAAAGAGCTGGAAGCTGGACGCTGAGGGAGTTCTCTCCCCTTGTGAAAACACTTCAAGACTTTGTGACTTGCAGCTCTAGGTCCATGTACGACACGGCAGAGCAGAAGCTCTACTTCAGCGAGATCTGGCATGGGAAGAAACTGAGTTTCACATGCCTTTGTAAGACATGTTTCCATAAGGCTGTAAAACACCAGTGCAGAGCGAGTTGTTTCTTAGCTGACAAAAGAGCTGGAATGTGGACGCTGAGTGACTTTTCTCCCTATGTGGAAACAAGGCAGGACATTGTGACTTGCAGCTCTAGGCCCTTGTAGGACACGGCAGAGCAGAAGTTCTACTTCAGCGAGAACAGGCCTGGGAAGAAACTGCGTTTCACAGGCCTTTGTAAGCCATGTTCCCGGTAGGCTGAAAGAGCGCTATGCGGAGCGTGTTGTATCTTAACGGCCCAAAGAGCTGGAAGGTGGACGCTAAGGGATTTCTCTCCCCTTGTGGAAACAAGTCAGGACTTTGTGCCTTGCAGCTCTAGGCCCTTTTAGAACATGGCAGAGCAGAAGTTCTACTTCAGTGAGATCAGGCCTGGGAAGAAACTGCGTTTCACAGGCCTTTGTAAGACATGTTTCCTTAAGGCTGTAAAACACCAGTGCAGAGCGAGTTGTTTCTTAGGTGCCCAAAGAGCTGGAAGCCCCACACCGTGGGGCCTGTCTTCCTTTGAGAACACAAGGCAGGACTTTGTGCATTGCGGCTCTAGGCCCATGTAGGACACCACAGAGCAGGAGTTCGACTTCAACGAGATCAGGCCTGGGAAGAAACTGTGTTTCAGAGGCCTTTGTAAGGGATGTTCCCGGTAGGCTGTAATAGACCAGTGCAGAGCGAGTTGTTTCTTAGCTGCCAAAAGAGCTGGAAGGTGGACGCTGTGGGACTTCTCTCCCCTTGTGGAAACAAGCCAGGACTTTGTGCCTTGCAGCTCTAGGCCCTTGTAGGACACGTCAGAGCAGATGTTCTACTTCAGCGAGATCAGGCCTGGGAAGAAACTGCGTTCCACAGACCTTTGTAAGCCTTCTTCCTGGTAGGCTGAAAGAGCCCTATGCAGAGCTAGTTGTTTCTTAGCTGCGCCAAGAGTTGGAAGGTGGAAGCTGAGGGAGTTCTCTCCCCTTGTGGAAACAAGCCAGGACTTTATGCCTTGCAGCTCTAGGCCCATGTAGGAAACGGCAGAGCGGAAGTTCTACTTCAGTGCGATCAGGCCTGGGAAGAAACTGTGTTTCACAGGCCTTTGTAAGACATGCTCCCGGTAGGCTGTAAAACACCAGTGCAGAGCAAGTTGTTTCTTAGCTGCCAAAAGAGCTGGAAGGTGGACGCTGAGGGACTTTTCTCCCCTTGTGGAAACAAGGCTGGACATTGTGCCTTTCAGCTCTAGGCCCATGTATGACATGGCAGAGCAGAAGTTCTACTTCAGCGAGAACAGGCCTGGGAAGAAACTGTGTTTCACAGGCCTTTGTAAGCCATGTTCCCGGTAGGCTGAAAGAGCCCTATGCAGAGCGGGTTGTTTCTTAGCGGCCCAAAGAGCTGGAAGGTGGAAGCTGAGGGAGTTCTCTCTCCTTGTGGAAACAAGTCAGGACTTTGTGCCTTGCAGCTCTAGGCCCATGTAGGAAACGGCAGAGCAGAATTTCTAGTTCAGCGAGATCAGGCCTGTGAAGAAACTGTGTTTCACATGCCTTTGTAAGACATGTTCCCGGTAGGCT
Organism: Equus przewalskii; assembly: GCF_037783145.1. Lineage (NCBI taxonomy): Eukaryota > Metazoa > Chordata > Mammalia > Perissodactyla > Equidae > Equus > Equus przewalskii. The sequence continues at coordinate 2,458 of NW_027228459.1, forward strand.
GTAACTCACCATTGCAGAGCAAGTTGTTTCTTAGCTGCACAAAGAGCTGGAAGCCCCACCATGTGGTTCCTGTCTGCCCTTGAGAACACATGGCAGGACTTTGTGCCTTGCAGCTCTAGGCCCATGTAGGACACGGCAGAGCAGAAGTTCTACTTCAGCGAGATAAGGCCTTTGAGGAAACTGCGTTTCACAGGCCTTTGTAAGACATGTTCCTGGTAGGCTGTAAAACACCAGTCCAGAGCGAGTTGTTTCTTACCTGCCCAAAGAGCTGGACGCCCCACACTGTCGGGCCTGTCTCCCCTTGAAAACACAAGGCAGGACTTTGTGCCTTGCAGCTCTAGGCCCATGTAGGACACGGCAGAGCAGAAGTTCTACTTCAGCTAGATCAGGCCTGGGAAGAAACTGCTTTCACAGGCCTTTTTAAGACATGTTCCCGGTAGGCTGTGAATCGCCAGTGCAGAGCGAGTTGTTTATTAGCTGCCCAAAGAGCTGGAAGCTGGACGCTGAGGGAGTTCTCTCCCCTTGTGGAAACAAGTCAGGACTTTGTGCCTTGCAGCTCTGGGCCCATGTACGACACGGCAGAGCAGAATCTCTTCTTCAGCGAGATCAGGCCTGGGAAGAAACTGCGTTTCACAGGCCTTTGTAAGACATATTTCCATAAGGCTGTAAAACACCAGTGCAGAGCAAGTTGTTTCTTAGGTGCCCAAAGAGCTGGAAGTCCCACAGTGTGGGTCCTGTCTGCCCTTGAGAACACAAGGCAGGACTTTGTGCCTTGCAGCTCTAGGCCCATGTAGGTCATGGCAGAGCAGAAGTTCTACTTCAGCGAGATCAGGCCAGGGAAGAAACTGCGTTTCACAGGCCTTTATAGGATAAGTTCCCGGTAGGCTGAAAGAGGCCTATGCACAGCTAGCTGTTTCTTAGCTGCCCAAAGAGCTGGAAGGTGGACGCTGAGGGAGTTCTCTCCCGTTGTGGAAACAAGCATGACTTTGTGCCTTGCAGCTCTACGCCCAAGTAGGACATGGCAGAGCAGAGTTTCTACTTCAGCGAGAACAGGCCTGGGAAGAAACTGCGTTTCACAGGCCTTTGTAAGCCATGTTCCCTTTAGGCTGAAAGGGCCGTATGCAGAGCGAGTTGTTTCTTAGCTGCACAAAGATCTGGAAGCTGGACGCAGAGTTAGTTCTCTCCCCTTGTGGAAACAAGGCAGGACCTTGTGCCCCGCAGCTCTAGGCCCATGTAGGACATGGCAGAGCAGAAGTTCTACTTCAGTGAGATCAGGCCAGGGAAGAAACTGCGTTTTACAGGCCTTTGTAAGACATGTTCCCGGTAGGCTGAAAGAGGCCTATGCAGAGCTTGCTGTTTCTTAGCTGCCCAAAGAGCTGGAAGCCCCACACTCTGGGGCCTGTAGCCCTTGAGAACACAAGGCAGGACTTTGTGCCTTGCAGCTCTAGGCCCTTGTAGGACAAAGCAGAGCAGAAGTTATACTTAGTGAGATCAGGCCTGGGAAGAAACTGCGTTCCACAGACCTTTGTAAGCCTTGTTCCTGGTAGGCTGAAAGAGCTCTATGCAGAGCTAGTTGTTTCTTAGCTGCACAAAGAGCTGGAAGGTGGAAGCTGAGGGAGTTCTCTCCCCTTGTGGAAACAAGCCAGGACTTTGTGCCTTGCAGCTCTAGGCCCATGTAGGACACGGCAGAGCAGAAGTTCACTTCAGCGCGATCAGGCCTGGGAAGAAACTGCGTATCACAGGCCTTTGTAACACATGTTCCCAGTAGACTGTAAAACAACAGTGCAGAGTGAGTTGTTTCTTAGCTGCCCAAAGAGCTGGAAGCTGGACGCAGAGTTAGTTCTCTCCACTTGTGGAAACAAGGCAGGACTTTGTGCCCTGCAGCTCTAGGCCCATGTAGGACATGGAAGAGCAGAAGTTCTACTTCAGCCAGATAAGGCCTGGGAGGAAACTGCGTTTCACAGACCTTTGTAAGACATGTTCCCGTTAGGCTGTAAAACGCCAGTGCAGAGCGATTTGTTTCTTAGCTGCCAAAAGAGCTGGAAGGTGGACGCTGAGGGACTTTTCTCCCCTTGTGGAAACAAGCCAGGACTTTGTGCCTTGCAGCTCTAGGCCCTTGTAGGACACGTCAGAGCAGATGTTCTACTTCAGCGAGATCAGGCCTGGGAAGAAACTGCATTCCACAGACCTTTGTAAGCCTTGTTCCTGGTAGGCTGAAAGAGCCCTATGCAGAGCTAGTTGTTTCTCAGCTGCGCAAGGAGCTGGAAGGTGGAAGCTGAGGGAGTTGTCTCCCCTTGTGGAAACAAGCCAGGACATTGTGCCTTGCAGCTCTAGGCCCATGTAGGACACGGCAGAGCAGAAGTTCTACTTCAGCGAGATCAGGCCTGTGAAGAAACTGCGTTTCACAGGCCTTTGTCAGCCATGTTCCCGGTAGGCTGTAAATCACCAGTGCAGAGCGAGTTGTTTCTTAGCTGCCAAAAGAGCTGGAAGCTGGACGCTGAGGGAGTTCTCTCCCCTTGTGAAAACAATTCAAGACTTTGTGACTTGCAGCTCTAGGTCCATGTACGACACGGCAGAGCAGAAGCTCTACTTCAGCGAGATCTGGCATGGGAAGAAACTGAGTTTCACATGCCTTTGTAAGACATGTTTCCATAAGGCTGTAAAACACCAGTGCAGAGTGAGTTGTTTCTTAGCTGCCCAAATAGCTGGAAGCTGGACGCTGAGGGAGTTCTCTCCCCTTGTGGAAACAAGCCAGGACTTTGTGCCTTGCAGCTCTAGGCCCATGTAGGACACGGCAGAGCAGAAGTTCTACTTCAGCGAGGTCACAGCTGGGAAGAAACTGCATTTCACAGGCCTTTGTAAGACATGTTCCCGGTAGGCTGTAAAACACCAGTGCAGAGCGAGTTGTTTCTTAGCTGACAAAAGAGCTGGAATGTGGACACTGAGAGACTTTTCTCCCTATGTGGAAACAAGGCAGGACTTTGTGACTTGCAGCTCTAGGCCCTTGTAGGACACGGCAGAGCAGAAGTTCTACTTCAGTGCGATCATGCCTGGGAAGAAACTGCCTTTCACAGGCCTTTTTAAGACATGTTCCCGGTAGGCTGTGAATCACCAGTGCAGAGCAAGTTGTTTATTAGCTGCCCAAAGAGCTGGAAGCTGGACGCTGAGGGAGTTCTCTCCCCTTGTGGAAACAAGTCTGGACTTTGTGCCTTGCAGCTCTGGGCCCATGTACGACACGGCAGAGCAGAATCTCTTCTTCAGCGAGATCAGGCCTGGGAAGAAACTGCGTTTCACAGGCCTTTGTAAGACATATTTCCATAAGGCTGTAAAACACCAGTGCAGAGCAAGTTGTTTCTTAGGTGCCCAAAGAGCTGGAAGTCCCACAGTGTGGGTCCTGTCTGCCCTTGAGAACACAAGGCAGGACTTTGTGCCTTGCAGCTCTAGGCCCATGTAGGTCATGGCAGAGCAGAAGTTCTACTTCAGCGAGATCAGGCCAGGGAAGAAACTGCGTTTCACAGGCCTTTATGTGATAAGTTCCCGGTAGGCTGAAAGAGGCCTATGCACAGCTAGCTGTTTCTTAGCTGCCCAAAGAGCTGGAAGATGGACGCTGAGGGAGTTCTCTCCCGTTGTGGAAACAAGGCAGGACTTTGTGCGTTGCAGCTCTAGGCCCATGTAGGACATGGCAGAGCAGAAGTTCTACTTCAGCGAGATCAGGCCAGGGAAGAAACTGCGTTTTACAGGCCTTTGTAAGACATGTTCCCGGTAGGCTGAAAGAGGCCTATGCAGAGCTTGCTGTTTCTTAGCTGCCCAAAGAGCTGGAAGCCCCACACTCAGGGGCCTGTCTGCCCTTGAGAACCCAAGGCAGGACTTTGTGCCTTGCAGCTCTAGGCCCTTGTAGGACAAAGCAGAGCAGAAGTTATAATTAGTGAGATCAGGCCTGGGAAGAAACTGCGTTTCACAGGCCTTTGTAAGACATCTTACCGGTAGGCTGAAAGAGCCCCATGCAGAGTGCGTTGTTTCTTAGCGGCCCAAAGAGCTGGAAGGTGGAAGGTGAGGGAGTTCTCTCGCCTTTTGGAAACAAGCCAGGACTTTGTGCCTTGCAGCTCTAGGCCCATGTAGGACACGGCAGAGCAGAAGTTCACTTCAGCGTGATCAGGCCTGGGAAGAAACTGCGTATCACAGGCCTTTGTAACACATGTTCCCAGTAGACTGTAAAACACCAGTGCAGAGTGAGTTGTTTCTTAGCTGCCCAAAGAGCTGGAAGCTGGACGTTGAGGGAGTTCTCTCCCCTTGTGGAAACAAGCAGGACTTTGTGCCTTGCAGCTCTACGCCCATGGAGGACATGGCAGAGCAGAGTTTCTACTTCAGCGAGAACAGGCCTGGGAAGAAACTGCGTTTCACAGGCCTTTGTAAGCCATGTTCCCTTTAGGCTGAAAGAGCCGTATGCAGAGCGAGTTGTTTCTTAGCTGCCCAAAGATCTGGAAGCTGGACGCAGAGTTAGTTCTCTCCCCTTGTGGAAACAAGGCAGGACGTTGTGCCCTGCAGCTCTAGGCCCATGTAGGACATGGCAGAGCAGAAGTTCTACTTCAGCGAGATCAGGCCTGGGAAGAAACTGCATTCCACAGACATTTGTAAGCCTTGTTCCTGGTAGGCTGAAAGAGCCCTATGGAGAGCTAGTTGTTTCTTAGCTGCACAAAGAGCTGGAAGGTGGAAGCTGAGGGAGTTGTCTCCCCTTGTGGAAACAAGCCAGGACATTGTGCCTTGCAGCTCTAGGCCCATGTAGGACACGGCAGAGCAGAAGTTCTACTTCAGCGAGATCAGGCCTGTGAAGAAACTGCGTTTCACAGGCCTTTGTCAGCCATGTTCCCGGTAGGCTGTAAATCACCAGTGCAGAGCGAGTTGTTTCTTAGCTGCCGAAAGAGCTGGAAGCTGGACGCTGAGGGAGTTCTCTCCCCTTGTGAAAACAATTCAAGACTTTGTGACTTGCAGCTCTAGGTCCATGTACGACACGGCAGAGCAGAAGCTCTACTTCAGTGAGATCTGGCATGGGAAGAAACTGAGTTTCACATGCCTTTGTAAGACATGTTTCCATAAGGCTGTAAAACACCAGTGCAGAGTGAGTTGTTTCTTAGCTGCCCAAATAGCTGGAAGCTGGACGCTGAGGGAGTTCTCTCCCCTTGTGGAAACAAGCCAGGACTTTGTGCCTTGCAGCTCTAGGCCCATGTAGGACACGGCAGAGCAGAAGTTCTACTTCAGCTAGATCAGGCCTGGGAAGAAACTGCTTTCACAGGCGTGTTTAAGACTTGTTCCCGGTAGGCTGTGAATCACCAGTGCAGAGCGAGTTGTTTATTAGCTGCCCAAAGAGCTGGAAGCTGGACGTTGAGGGAGTTCTCTCCCCTTGTGGAAACAAGTCAGGACTTTGTGCCTTGCAGCTCTGGGCCCATGTACGACACGGCAGAGCAGAATCTCTTCTTCAGCGAGATCAGGCCTGGGAAGAAACTGCGTTTCACAGGCCTTTGTAAGACATATTTCCATAAGGCTGTAAAACACCAGTGCAGAGCAAGTTGTATCTTAGGTGCCCAAAGAGCTGGAAGTCCCACAGTGTGGGTCCTGTCTGCCCTTGAGAACACAAGGCAGGACTTTGTGCCTTGCAGCTCTAGGCCCATGTAGGTCATGGCAGAGCAGAAGTTCTACTTCAGCGAGATCAGGCCAGGGAAGAAACTGCGTTTCACAGGCCTTTATAGGATAAGTTCCCGGTAGGCTGAAAGAGGCCTATGCACAGCTAGCTGTTTCTTAGCTGCCCAAAGAGCTGGAAGGTGGACGCTGAGGGAGTTCTCTCCCGTTGTGGAAACAAGGCAGGACTTTGTGCGTTGCAGCTCTAGGCCCATGTAGGACACGGTAGAGCAGAAGTTCTACTTCAGCGAAATCAGGCCAGGAAAGAAACTGCGTTTTACAGGCCTTTGTAAGATATGTTCCCGGTAGGCTGAAAGAGGCCTATGCAGAGCTTGCTGTTTCTTAGCTGCCCAAAGAGCTGGAAGCCCCACACTCTGGGGCCTGTACGCCCTTGAGAACACAAGGCAGGACTTTGTGCCTTGCAGCTCTATGCCCTGGTAGGACAAAGCAGAGCAGAAGTTATACTTAGTGAGATCAGGCCTGGGAAGAAACTGCGTTCCACAGACCTTTGTAAGCCTTGTTCCTGGTAGGCTGAAAGAGCCCTATGCAGAACTAGTTGTTTATTAGCTGCGCAAAGAGCTGGAAGGTGGAAGCATAGGGTGTTCTCTCCCCATGTGGAAACAAGCCAGGACTTTGTGCCTTGCAGCTCTAAGCCCATGTAGGACACGGCAGAGCAGAAGTTCTACTACAGCGAGATCACACCTGGGAAGAAACTGCGTATCACAGCCCTTTGTAAGCCATGTTCCCGGTAGGCTGTAAAACACCAGTGCAGAGCGACTTGTTTCTTAGCTGCCCAAAGAGCTGGAAGCTGGACGCTGAGGGAGTTCTCTCCCCTTGTGGAAACAAGCCAGGACTTTGTGCCTTGCAGCTCTAGGCCCATGTAGGACACGGCAGAGCAGAAGTTCTACTTCAGCGAGATCACAGCTGGGAAGAAACTGCATTTCACAGGCCTTTGTAAGACATGTTCCCGGTAGGCTGTAAAACACCAGTGCAGAGCGAGTTGTTTCTTAGCTGACAAAAGAGCTGGAATGTGGACGCTGAGTGACTTTTCTCCCTATGTGGAAACAAGGCAGGACTTTGTGACTTGCAGCTCTAGGCCCTTGTAGGACATGGCAGAGCAGAAGTTCTACTTCAGTGCGATCATGCCTGGGAAGAAACTGCGTTTCACAGGCCTTTGTAAGCCAAGTTCCCGGTAGGCTGAAAGAGCGTTATGCGGAGAGCGTTGTATCTTAGCGGCCCAAAGAGCTGGAAGGTGGACGCTAAGGGAGTTCTCTCCCCTTGTGGAAACAAGTCAGGACTTTGTGCCTTGCAGCTCTAGGCCCTTTTAGAACATGGCAGAGCAGAAGTTCTACTTCAGCGAGATCAGGCCTGGTAAGAAACTGCGTTTCACAGGCCTTTGTAAGACATGTTTCCTTAAGGCTGTAAAACACCAGTGCAGAGCGAGTTGTTTCTTAGGTGCCCAAAGAGCTGGAAGCCCCACACCGTGGGGCCTGTCTTCCCTTGAGAACACAAGGGAGGACTTTGTGCATTGCGGCTCTAGGCCCATGTAGGACACCGCAGAGCAGAAGTTCGACTTCAACGAGATCAGGCCTGGGAAGAAACTGTGTTTCACAGGCCTTTGTAAGGGATGTTCCCGGTATGCTTTAAAAGACCAGTGCAGAGTGAGTTGTTTCTTAGCTGCCAAAATAGCTGGAAGGTGGACGCTGTGGGACTTCTCTCCCCTTGTGGAAACAAGCCAGGACTTTGTGCCTTGCAGGTCTATGCCCTTGTAGGACACGTCAGAGCAGATGTTCTACTTCAGCGAGATGAGGCCTGGGAAGAAAGTGCGTTTCACAGGCCTTTATAAGACAAGTTCCCGGTATGCTGAAAGTGGCCTATGCACAGATAGCTGTTTCTTAGCTGCCCAAAGAGCTGGAAGGTGGACGCTGAGGGACTTTTCACCCCTTGTGGAAACAAGGCTGGACATTGTGCCTTTCAGCTCTAGGCCCATGTAGGACATGGCAGAGCAGAAGTTCTACTTCAGCGAGAACAGGCCTGGGAAGAAACTGTGTTTCACAGGCCTTTGTCAGCCATGTTCCCGGTAGGCTGAAAGAGCCCTATGCAGAGCGGGTTGTTTCTTAGCGGCCCAAAGAGCTGGAAGGTGGAAGGTGAGGGAGTTCTCTCCCCTTTTGGAAACAAGCCAGGAATTTGTGCCTTTCAGCTCTAAGCCCATGTAGGACACGGCAGAGCAGAAGCTCTACTTCAGCGAGATCAGGCCTGGGAAGAAACTGCGTTTCACAGCCCTTTGTAAGCCATGTTCCCGGTAGGCTGTAAAACACCAGTGCAGAGCGAGTTGTTTCTTAGCTGCCCAAAGAGCTGGAAGCTGGACGCTGAGGGAGTTCTCTCTCCTTGTGGAAACAAGTCAGAACTTTGTGCCTTGCAGCTCTAGGCCCATGTAGGACATGGCAGATCAGAAGGTCTACTTCAGCGAGATCAGGCCAGGGAAGAAACTGCGTTTCACAGGCCTTTGTAAGACATGTTTCCTTAAGGCTGTAAAACACCAGTGCAGAGCGAGTTGTTTCTTAGGTGCCCAAAGAGCTGGAAGCCACACACTGTGGGGCCTGTCTGCCCTTGAGAACACAAGGCTGGACTTTGTGCGTTGCAGCTCTAGGCCCATGTAGGAAACCGCAGAGCAGGAGTTCGACTTCAACGAGATCAGGCCTGGGAAGAAACTGCGTTTCACAGGCCTTTGTAAGACATGTTTCCTTAAGGCTGTAAAACACCAGTGCAGAGCGAGTTGTTTCTTAGCTGCTAAAAGAGCTGGAAGGTGGACGCTGAGGGACTTCTCTCCCCTTGTGGAAACAAGCCAGGACTTTGTGCCTTGCAGCTCTAGGCCCTTGTAGGACACGTCAGAGCAGATGTTCTATTTCAGCTAGATCAGGCCTGGGAAGAAACTGCGTTCCACAGACCTTTGCAAGCCTTGTTCCTGGTAGGCTGAAAGAGCCCTATGCAGAGCTAGTTGTTTCTTAGCTGCGCAAAGAGCTGGAAGGTGAAAGCTGAGGGAGTTCTCTCCCCTTGTGGAAACAATCCAGGACTTTGTGCCTTGCAGCTCTAGGCCCATGTAGGACACGGCAGAGCAGAAGCTCTACTTCAGTGAGATCACGCCTGGGAAGAAACTGCGTTTCACAGCCCTTTGTAAGACATGTTCCCGGAATGCTGTAAAACACCAGTGCAGAACTAGTTGTTTCTTAGCTGCCCAAAGAGCTGGGAGGTGGAAGCTTAGGGAGTTCTCTCCCCTTGTGGAAACAAGCCCGGACTTTGTGCCTTGCAGCTCTCGGCCCATGTAGGACACGGCAGAGCAGAAGTTCTACGTCAGCGAGATGAGGCCTGGGAAGAAAGTGCGTTTCACAGGCCTTTATAAGACAAGTTCCCGGTAGGCTGAAAGTGGCTTATGCACAGATAGCTGTTTCTTAGCTGCCCAAAGAGCTGGAAGGTGGACGCTGAGGTAGTTCTCTCCGCTTGTGGAAACAAGGCAGGACTTCGTGCCTTGCCGCTCTAGGCCCATGTAGGACACGTCAGAGCAGAGTTCTACTTCAGCGAGTTCAGGCCTGGAAAGAAACTGTGTTTCATAAGCCTTTGTAAGAAATGTTCCCGGTAGGCTGTAAAACACCAGTGCAGAGCGACTTGTTTCTTAGCTGCCCAAAGGGCTCTAAGCCCCACACTGTGGTTCCTGTCTGCCCTTGAGAACACAAGGCAGGACTTTGTGCCTTGCAGCTCTAGGCCCATGTAGGACACGGCAGAGCAGAAGTTCTACTTCAGCGAGAACAGGCCTGGGAAGAAACTGTGTTTCACAGGCCTTTGCAAGCCATGTTCCCGGTAGGCTGAAAGAGCCCTATGCAGAGCGGGTTGTTTCTTAGCGGCCCAAAGAGCTGGAAGGTGGAAGGTGAGGGAGTTCTCTCCCCTTTTGGAAACAAGCCAGGAATTTGTGCCTTGCAGCTCTAAGCCCATGTAGGACACGGCAGAGCAGAAGTTCTACTTCAGCGAGATCAGGCATGGGAAACAACTGCGTTTCACAGGCCTTTGTAAGACATGTTTCGAGAAGGTTGTAAAACACCAGTGCAGAGCGAGTTGTTTCTTAGCTGCGCAAAGAGCTGGAAGGTGGAAGCTGAGGGAGTTCTCACCCCTTCTGAAACAAGGCAGAACTTTGTGCCCTGCAGCTCTAGGCCAATGTGGGACACTGCAGAGCAGAAGTTCTACTTCAGCGAGATCAGGCCTGGGAAGAAACTGCGTTTCACAGGCCTTTGTAAGACATGTTCCCGGTAGGCTGAAAGAGCCCTATGCCAGGCTAGTTGTTTCTTAGCTGCCCAAAGAGCTGGAAGGCGGAAGCTAAGGGAGTTTACTCCCCTTGTGGAAACAAGCCAGTACTTTGTGCCTTGCAGCTCTAGGACCATGTAGGACACGGCAGAGCAGAAGTTCTACTTCAGCGAGATCACAGCTGGGAAGAAACTGCATTTCACAGGCCTTTGTAAGACATGTTCCCGGTAGGCTGTAAAACACCAGTGCAGAGAGAGTTGTTTCTTAGCTGACAAAAGAGCTGGAATGTGGACGCTGAGTGACTTTTCTCCCTATGTGGAAACAAGGCAGGACTTTGTGACTTGCAGCTCTAGGCCCTGTAGGACACGGCAGAGCAGAAGTTCTACTTCAGCGAGAATAGGCCTGGGAAGAAACTGCGTTTCACAGGCCTTTGTAAGCCATGTTCCCGGTAGGCTGAAAGAGCGCTATGCGGAGCGCGTTGTATCTTAGGGGCCCAAAGAGCTGGAAGGTGGACGCTAAGGGAGTTATCTCCTCTTGTGGAAACAAGTCAGGACTTTGTGCCTTGCAGCTCTGGGCCCATGTAGGACACGGCAGAGCAGGAGCTCTACTTCAGCGAGATCAGGCCTGGGAAGAAATTTGGCTTCACAGGCCTTTGTAAGACATGTTCCCGGTAGGCTGTAAAACGCCAGTGCAGAGCGAGTTGTTTCCTAGCTGCCCAAACAGCTGGAAGCCCCACACTGTGGGGTCTGTCTGCCCTTGAGAACACAAGCCAGGAATTTGTGCCTTGCAGCTCTAGGCACCTGTAGGACACGACAGAGCAGAAGTTCTACTTCAGCGAGGTCAGGCCAGGGAAGAAACTGCGTTTCACAGGCCTTTGTAAGCCATGTTCCCTTTAGGCTGAAAGAGCCGTATGCAGAGCGAGTTGTTTCTTAGCTGCACAAAGAGCTGGAAGCTGGACGCAGAGTTAGTTCTCTCCCCTTGTGGAAACAGGCAGGACTTTGTGCCCTGCAGCTCTAGGCCCATGTAGAACATGGCAGAGCAGAAGTTCCACTTCAGCGAGATCAGGCCTGGGAGGAAACTGCGTTTCACAGGCCTTTGTAAGACATGTTCCCGTTAGGCAGTAAAACACCAGTGCAGAGCGATTTGTTTCTAAGCTGCCAAAAGAGCTGGAAGGTGGAGGCTGAGGGACTTTTCTCCCCTTGTGGAAACAAGGCAGGACTTTGTGCCTTGCAGCTCTACGCCCTTGTAGGACACGGCAGAGCAGATGTACTACTTAAGCGAGATCAGGCCTGGGAAGAAACTGCGGTCCACAGACCTTTGTAAGCCTTGTTCCTGGTAGGCTGAAAGAGCCCTATGCAGAGCTAGTTGTTTCTTAGCTGCGCAAAGAGCTGGAAGTTGGAAGCTGAGGGAGTTCTCTCCCCTTGTGGAAACAAGCCAGGACTTTGTGCCTTGCAGCTCTAGGCCCATGTAGGACACGGCAGAGCAGAAGTTCTACTTCAGCGACATCACGCCTGGGAAGAAACTGCGTTTCACAGGACTTTGTAAGACATGATCCCGGTAGGCTGTAAAACACCAGTGGAGAACTAGTTGTTTCTTAGCTGCCCAAAGCCTGGGTGGTGGAAGCTGAGGGAGTTCTCAAGTCTTGTGAAAACAGGCCAGGACTTTGTGCCTTGCAGCTCTAGGCCCATGTAGGACACGGCAGAGCAGAATCTCTACTTCCCCGAGATCAGGCATGGGAAGAAACTGCGTTGCACAGGCCTTTGTAAGACATGTTTCCTTAAGGCTGTAAAACACCAGTGTAGAGCGAGTTGTTTCTTAGCTGCCCAAACAGCTGGAAGCCCCACACTGTGGGGCCTGTCTGCCCTTGAGAACACAAGGCAGGACATTGTGCCTTGCAGCTCTAGGCCCATGTAGGACACGGCAGAGCAGAAGTTCTAATTCAGCAAGAACAGGCCTGGGAAGAAACTGTGTTTCACAGGCCTTTGTAAGCCACGTTCCCGTTAGGCTGTAAAACACCAGTGCAGAGCGAGTTGTTTCTTAGCTGCCAAAAGAGCTGGAAGGTGGACGCTGAGGGACTTTTCTCCCCTTGTGGAAACAAGGCAGGACTTTGTGCCTTGCAACTCTAGGCCCTTGTAGGACACGGCAGAGCAGATGTTCTACTTCAGCGAGATCAGGCCTGGGAAGAAACTGCGTTTCACAGGCCTTTGTAAGACATGTTTCCTTAAGGCTGTAAAACACCAGTGCAGAGCGAGTTGTTTCTTAGGTCCCCAAGGGCTGGAAGCCCCACACTGTGGGGCCTGTCTGCCCTTGAGAACACAAGGCAGGACTTTGTGCATTGCAGCTCTAGGCCCATGTAGGAAACCGCAGAGCAGGAGTTCGACTTCAACGAGATCAGCCCTGGGAAGAAACTGTGTTTCACAGGCCTTTGTAACACATGTTCCCGGTAGGCTGAAAGAGCCCTATGCAGAGCTAGTTTTTTCTTAGCTGCCCAAAGAGCTGGAACCTGGACGCTGAGAGAGTTCTCTCCCCTTGTGGAAACAAGGCAGGACTTTGAGCCTTGCAGCTCTAGGCCCATGTAGGACACGCCACAGCAGAAGGTCTACTTCAGCGAGATCAGGCCTGGGAAGAAATTTGGCTTCACAGGCCTTTGTAAGACATGTTCCCGGTAGGCTGTAAAACGCCAGTGCAGAGCGAGTTGTTTCCTAGCTGCCCAAACAGCTGGAAGCCCCACACTGTGGGGTCTGTCTGCCCTTGAGAACACAAGCCAGGAATTTGTGCCTTGCAGCTCTAGGCACCTGTAGGACACGACAGAGCAGAAGTTCTACTTCAGCGAGGTCAGGCCAGGGAAGAAACTGCGTTTCACAGGCCTTTGTAAGCCATGTTCCCTTTAGGCTGAAAGAGCCGTATGCAGAGCGAGTTGTTTCTTAGCTGCACAAAGAGCTGGAAGCTGGACGCAGAGTTAGTTCTCTCCCCTTGTGGAAACAGGCAGGACTTTGTGCCCTGCAGCTCTAGGCCCATGTAGAACATGGCAGAGCAGAAGTTCTACTTCAGCGAGATCAGGCCTGGGAGGAAACTGCGTTTCACAGGCCTTTGTAAGACATGTTCCCGTTAGGCAGTAAAACACCAGTGCAGAGCGATTTGTTTCTAAGCTGCCAAAAGAGCTGGAAGGTGGAGGCTGAGGGACTTTTCTCCCCTTGTGGAAACAAGGCAGGACTTTGTGCCTTGCAGCTCTACGCCCTTGTAGGACACGGCAGAGCAGATGTACTACTTAAGCGAGATCAGGCCTGGGAAGAAACTGCGGTCCACAGACCTTTGTAAGCCTTGTTCCTGGTAGGCTGAAAGAGCCCTATGCAGAGCTAGTTGTTTCTTAGCTGCGCAAAGAGCTGGAAGTTGGAAGCTGAGGGAGTTCTCTCCCCTTGTGGAAACAAGCCAGGACTTTGTGCCTTGCAGCTCTAGGCCCATGTAGGACACGGCAGAGCAGAAGTTCTACTTCAGCGACATCACGCCTGGGAAGAAACTGCGTTTCACAGGACTTTGTAAGACATGATCCCGGTAGGCTGTAAAACACCAGTGGAGAACTAGTTGTTTCTTAGCTGCCCAAAGCCTGGGTGGTGGAAGCTGAGGGAGTTCTCAAGTCTTGTGAAAACAGGCCAGGACTTTGTGCCTTGCAGCTCTAGGCCCATGTAGGACACGGCAGAGCAGAATCTCTACTTCCCCGAGATCAGGCATGGGAAGAAACTGCGTTGCACAGGCCTTTGTAAGACATGTTTCCTTAAGGCTGTAAAACACCAGTGCAGAGCGAGTTGTTTCTTAGCTGCCCAAACAGCTGGAAGCCCCACACTGTGGGGCCTGTCTGCCCTTGAGAACACAAGGCAGGACATTGTGCCTTGCAGCTCTAGGCCCATGTAGGACACGGCAGAGCAGAAGTTCTACTTAAGCGAGATAAGGCCTGGGAAGAAACTGCATTTCACAGGCCTTTGTAAGACATGTTCCCGGTAGGCTGCAAGAGCCCTAACTGGCCCAGTTGTTTCTTAGCTGCCCAAAGAGCTGGAAGCAGGACGCTGAGGGACTGGTCTCCCCTTGTGTAAGCAAGGTAGGTCTTTGTGCCTTCAGCTCTAGGCCCATGTAGGACACGGCAGAGCAGAAGTTGTACTTCAGCTAGTTCAGGCCTGGGAAGAAACTGCGTTTCACAGGCCTTTGTAAGACACGTTCCTGGCAGGCTGTAAAACACCAGTGAAGAGCGAGGTGTTTCTTAATTGCCAAAGAGCTGGAAGGTGGACGCTGAGGGACTGGTCTCCCCTTGTGGAAACAAGGCAGGGTTTTGTGCGAGCAGCTCTAGGCCCATGTAGGACACGGCAGTGCAGAATTTCTACTGCAGCTACTTCAGGCCTGGGAAGAAACTGTGTTTCACAGGCCTTTGGTAGACTTGTTCCCACTAGGCCTTAAAACACCATTGCAGAGCAAGTTGTTTTTTAGCTGCCCAAAGAGCTGGAAGCCCCACGCTGTGGGGCCTGTCTACCCTTGAGAACAAAAGTCAGGACGTTGTGCCTTGCAGCTCTAGGCCCATGCAGGACATCCCAGGGCAGAAGTTCTACTTCAGCGAGATCAGGCCTGGGAAGAAACTTTGTTTCACAGGCCTTTGTAAGACATGTTCCCGGTAGGCTGAAAGAGCCCTATGCAGAGCTAGTTGTTTCTTAGCTGTCCAAAGAGCTGGAAGCTGGACGCTGAGGGACTTGTCTGCCCTTGAGGAGACAAGGCAGGACTTTGTGCCTTGCAGCTCTAGGCCCATGTAGGACACGGCAGAGCAGACGTTCTACTTCAGCGAGATCAGGCCTGGGAAGAAACTGCGTTTCATAGGCCTTTGTAAGACATGTTTCCGGTTAGCTGAAAGAGCCCTAAGCAGACCTAGCTGTTTCTTAGCTGCCCAAAGAGCTGGAAGCTGGACGCTAGGGACTGGTCTCCGCTTGTGTAAGCAAGGCAGGGCTATGTGCCTGCAGCACTAGGCCCATGCAGGACATCCCAGAGCAGAAGTTCTACTTCAGCAAGATCAGGCCTGGGTAGAAACACCGTTTCACAGGCCTTTGTAAGACACGTTGCAGGCAGGCTGTAAAACACCAGTGCAGAGCGAGTTGTTTCCTACCTTCCCAAAGAGTTGGAAGGTGGACGCTGAGGAACTTGTCTCTCGTTTTGGAAACCAGGCAAGACTTTGTGCCTTGCAGCTCTAGGCCCATGTAGGACACGGCAGAGCAGAGGTTCTACTTCAGCGAGATCAGGCCTGGGAAGAAACTGCATTTCACAGGCCTCTGGTAGACTTGTTCCCGGTAGTTTATAAAACACCAGTTCAGACCAAGTTGTTTCTTAACTGCCCAAAGAGCTGGAAGCCCCACGCTGTGGGGCCTGTCTGCCCTGGAGAACACAAGGCTGGACTTTGTGCCTTGCATCTCTAGGCCCATGCAGGGCACCCCAAGAAGAAGTTCTACTTCAGCGAGATCAGGCCTGGGAACAATCAGCGTTTCACAGGCCTTTGTAAGACATGTTCCCGGTAGGCTATAAAACACCAGTGCAGAGCAAGTTGTTTCTTAGCTGCCCAAAGAGCTGGAAGGTGGATGCTGAGGGACTGGTCTCCCCTTGTGGAAACAAGTCAGGGCTTTGTGCCGTGCAGCTCTGGGCCCATGTAGGACACGGCAGAGCAGAAGTTCTACGTCAGCGAGATCAGGCACGGGAGGAAACTGCGTTTCACAGGCCTTTGTAAGACACGCTGCCTGTAGGCTGTAAAACACCAGTGCAGAGCGAGTTGTTGCTTATCTGGCCAAAGAGCTGGAAGGTGGATGCTGAGGGACTGGTCTCCCCTTGTGGAAACAAGGCAGGGCTTTGTGCCAGCAGCTCTAGGCCCATGTAGGACACGGCAGAGCAGAAGTTCTACTGCAGCTAGTTCAGGCCTGGGAAGAAATTGCGTTTCACAGGCCTTTGGTAGACTTGTTGCCGGTAGGCTATAAAACACCAGTGCAGACCAAGTTGTTTTTTAGCTGCCCAAGAGCTGGAAGCCCCACGCTGTGGGTCCTGTCTGCCCTTGAGAACAAAAGGCAGGAAATGTGCCTTGCAGCTCTAGGCCCATGCAGGACATTGAAGAGCAGAAGTTCTACTTCAGCGAGATCAGGCCCGGGAAGAAACTGCGTTTCACAGGCCTTTGTAAGACATGTTCCCGGTAGGCTGAAAGAGCCCTAAGCAGACCTAGTTGTTTCTTAGATGCCCAAAGAGCTGGAAGGTGGACGCTGAGGGAGTTCTCTCCCCTTGTGGAAACAAGTCAGGACTTTGTGCCTTGCAGCTCTAGGCCCATGTAGGACACGGCAGAGCAGAAGTTCTACTGCAGCTAGTTCAGGCCTGGGAAGAAATTGCATTTCACAGGCCTTTGGTAGACTTGTTGCCGGTAGGCTATAAAACACGAGTGCAGACCAAGTTGTTTTTTAGCTGCCCAAGAGCTGGAAGCCCCACGCTGTGGGGCCTGTCTGCCCTTTAGAACACAAGGCAGGACTTTGTGCGTTGCAGCTCTAGGCCCATGCAGGACACTGAGAGCATAAGTTCTACTTCAGCGAGATCAGGCCCGGGAAGAAACTGCGTTTCACATGCCTTGTAAGACATGTACTCGGTAGGCTGTAAAACACCAGTGCAGAGCAAGTTTTTTCTTAGCTGCCCAAAGAGCTGTAAGGTGTACGCTGAGGTACTTGTCTCCCCTTGTGGAAACAAGGCAGGACATTGTGCCTTGCAGCTCTAGGCCCCTGTAGGACACGGCAGAGCAGATGTTCTACTTCAGCTAGATCAGGCCTGGGAAGAAACTGCGTTCCACAGACCTTTGTAAGCCTTGTTCCTGGTAGGCTGAAAGAGCCCTATGGCAGAGCTAGTTGTTTCTTAGCTGCGCAAAGAGCTGGAAGGTGAAAGCTGAGGGAGTTCTCTCCCCTTGTGGAAACAAGCCAGGACTTTGTGCCTTGCAGCTCTAGGCCCATGTAGGACACGCCAGAGCAGAAGCTCTACTTCAGCGAGATCACGACTGGGAAGAAACTGCGTTTCACAGCCCTTTGTAAGACATGTTCCCGGAATGCTGTAAAACACCAGTGCAGAACGAGTTGTTTCTTAGCTGCCCAAAGAGCTGGAAGGTGGACGCTGTAGGTAGTTCTCTCCCCTTGTGGAAACAAGGCAGGACTTTGTGCCTTGCAGCTCTAGGCCCATGTAGGACACGGCAGAGCAGAAGTTCTACTTCAGCGAGATCAGGTCTGGGAAGAAACTGCGTTTCACAGGCCTTTGGTAAGACATGTTCCCGGTAGGCTGTAAAACACCAGTGCAGAGCGAGTTGTTTCTTAGCTGCCCAAAGAGCTGGAAGCCCCACGCTGTGGTGCCTGTCTGCCCTTGAGAACACAAGGCAGGACGTTGTGCCTTGCAGCTCTAGGCCCATGTAGGACACGGCAGAGCAGAAGTTCTACTTCAGCGAGATCAGGCCTGGGAAGAAACTGTGTTTCACAGGCCTTTGCAAGCCATGTTCCCGGTAGGCTGAAAGAGCCCTATGCAGAGCGAGTTGTTTCTTAGCGGCCCAAAGAGCTGGAAGCTGGACGCTGAGGGAGTCGTCTGCCCTTGTGGAAACAAGGCAGGACTTTGTGCCTTGCAGCTCTAAGCCCATGTAGGACACGGCAGAGCAGAAGTTCTACTTCAGCGAGATCAGGCATGGGAAGCAACTGCGTTTCACAGGCCTTTGTAAGACATGTCTCGAGAAGGCTGTAAAACACCAGTGCAGAGCGAGGTTGTTTCTTAGCTGCGCAAAGAGCTGGAAGGTGGAAGCTGAGGGAGTTCTCTCCCCTTCTGGAAACAAGGCAGAACTTTGTGCCCTGCAG
This sequence comes from Equus przewalskii, assembly GCF_037783145.1. NCBI lineage: Eukaryota > Metazoa > Chordata > Mammalia > Perissodactyla > Equidae > Equus > Equus przewalskii. Next base: position 20,304 of record NW_027228459.1, read on the forward strand.
CTCTAGGCCAATGTAGGACACTGCAGAGCAGAAGTTCTACTTCAGCGAGATCAGGCCTGGGAAGAAACTGCGTTTCACAGGCCTTTGTAAGACATGTTCCCGGTAGGCTGTAAAGAGCACCAGTGCAGAGCGAGTTGTTTCTTAGCTGCGCAAAGAGCTGGAAGGCGGAAGCTAAGGGAGTTCTCTCCCCTTGTGGAAACAAGGCAGTACTTTGTGCCTTGCAGCTCTAGGCCCATGTAGGACACTGCAGAGCAGAAGTTCTACTTCAGCGAGATCAGGCCTGGGAAGAAACTGCGTTTCACAGGCCTTTGTAAGACATGTTCCCGGTAGGCTGTAAAACACCAGTGCAGAGCGAGTTGTTTCTTAGCTGCCCAAAGAGCTGGAAGGTGGACGCTGAGGGAGTTTTCTCCCCATGTGGAAACAAGGCAGGACTTTGTGCCTTGCAGCTCTAGGCCCATGTAGGACACGGCAGAGCAGAAGTTCTACTTCAGCGAGATCATGCCTGGGAAGAAACTGCGTTTCACAGGCCTTTGTAAGACATGTTCCCGGTAGGCTGAAAGAGCCCAATGCAGAGCGAGTTGTTTCATAGCTGCCCAAAGAGCTGGAAGGTGGACGCTGAGGGACTTGTCTACCTATTGTGGAAACAAGGCAGGACTTTGTGCCTTGCAGCTCTAGGCCCATGTAGGACACGGCAGAGCAGAAGTTCTACTTCAGCGAGATTCAGGCCTGGGAAGAAACTGCGTTTCACAGGCCTTTGGTAAGACATGTTCCCGGTAGGCTGTAAAAGCGCCAGTGCAGAGCAAGTGGTTTCTAAGCTGCCCAAAGAGCTGGAAGCCCCACGCTGTGGGAGCCTGTCTGCCCTTGAGAACACAAGGCAGGACGTTGTGCCTTGCAGCTCTAGGCCCATGTAGGACACGGCAGAGCAGAAGCTCTACTTCAGCGAGATCAGGCCTGGTAAGAAACTGCGTTTCACAGGCCTTTGTAAGACATGTTCCCAGTAGGCTGAAAGAGCCCTATGCAGAGCTAGTTGTTTCTTAGCTGTCCAAAGAGCTGGAAGCTGGACGCTGAGGGAGTCGACTCCCCTTGTGGAAACAAGGCAGGACTTTGTGCCTTGCAACTCTAGCCACATGTAGGACACTGGAGAGCAGAAGTTCTACTTCAGGGTGATCTGGCCTGGGAAGAAACTGCGTTTCACACGCCTTTGTAAGACATGTACTCAGTAGGCTGTAAAACACGAGTGCAGAGCAAGGTGTTTCTTAGCTGCCCAAAAAGCTGGAAGGTGGATGCTGAGGGACTGGTCTCCCCTTGTGGAAACAAGGCAGAACTATGTGCCTTGCAGATCTAGGCCCATCTAAGTGACGGCACAGCAGAAGTTCTACTTCAGCGAGATCAGGCCTGGGACGAAACTGCGTTTCACAGGCCTTTGTAAGACATGTTCCCGGTAGGCTGTAAAACACCAGTGCACAGCATGTTATTTCTTAGCTGCCCAAAGAGCTGGAAGCCCAACGCAGTTGGGCCTGTCGTCCCTTGAGGACACCAGGCAGGACTTTGTGCCTTGCAGCTCTAGGCCCATGCAGGACATCCCAGAGCAGAAGTTCTACTTCAGCGAGATAAGGCCTGGGAAGAAACTGCGTTTCAAAGGCCTTTGTAAGACATTTTCAAGGTAGGCTGTAAAACACCAGTTAAGATCGAGGTGTTTCTTAGCTGCCCATAGAGCCGGAAGGTGGACGCTGAGGGAGTTCTCTCCCCTTGTGGAAAGAAGGAAGGACTTTGTGCCTTGCAGCTCTAGACCCATGTAGGTCACGGCGGAGGAGAAGTTCTACTTCAGTGAGATCATGCCTGGGAAGAAACTGCGTTTCACAGGCCTTTGTAAGACATGTTCCCGGTAGGCTGAAAGAGCCCTAAGCAGACCTAGCTCTTTCTTAGCTGCCCAAAGAGCTGGAAGCTGGACGTTGAGGGACCTGTCTACCATTGTGTAAGCAAGGCATTGATTTGTGCCTGCAGCTCTAGGCCCATGTAGGACACGGCGGAGCAGAAGTTGTACTTCAGCCAATTCTGGCCTGGGAAGAAACTGCGTTTCACAGGCCTTTGGTAGACATGTTCCCGGTAGGCTATAAAACACCAGTGCAGAGCAAGTGGTTTCTAAGCTGCCCAAAGAGCTGGAAGCCCCACACTGTCGGGCCTGTCTGCCCTTGAGAACACAAGGCAGGACGTTGTGCCTTGCAGCTCTAGGCCCATGTAGGACACGGCAGAGCAGAAGCTCTACTTCAGCGAGATCAGGCCTGGTAAGAAACTGCGTTTCACAGGCCTTTGTAAGACATGTTCCCAGTAGGCTGAAAGAGCCCTATGCAGAGCTAGTTGTTTCTTAGCTGTCCAAAGAGCTGGAAGCTGGACGCTGAGGGAGTCGACTCCCCTTGTGGAAACAAGGCAGGGCTTTGTGCCTTGCAACTCTAGCCACATGTAGGACACTGGAGAGCAGAAGTTCTACTTCAGGGTGATCTGGCCTGGGAAGAAACTGCGTTTCACACGCCTTTGTAAGACATGTACTCAGTAGGCTGTAAAACACGAGTGCAGAGCAAGGTGTTTCTTAGCTGCCCAAAAAGCTGGAAGGTGGATGCTGAGGGACTGGTCTCCCCTTGTGGAAACAAGGCAGAACTATGTGCCTTGCTGATCTAGGCCCATCTAAGTGACGGCACAGCAGAAGTTCTACTTCAGCGAGATCAGGCCTGGGACGAAACTGCGTTTCACAGGCCTTTGTAAGACATGTTCCCGGTAGGCTGTAAAACACCAGTGCACAGCATGTTATTTCTTAGCTGCCCAAAGAGCTGGAAGCCCAACGCAGTTGGGCCTGTCGTCCCTTGAGGACACCAGGCAGGACTTTGTGCCTTGCAGCTCTAGGCCCATGCAGGACATCCCAGAGCAGAAGTTCTACTTCAGCGAGATAAGGCCTGGGAAGAAACTGCGTTTCAAAGGCCTTTGTAAGACATTTTCAAGGTAGGCTGTAAAACACCAGTTAAGATCGAGGTGTTTCTTAGCTGCCCATAGAGCCGGAAGGTGGACGCTGAGGGAGTTCTCTCCCCTTGTGGAAAGAAGGAAGGACTTTGTGCCTTGCAGCTCTAGACCCATGTAGGTCACGGCGGAGGAGAAGTTCTACTTCAGTGAGATCATGCCTGGGAAGAAACTGCGTTTCACAGGCCTTTGTAAGACATGTTCCCGGTAGGCTGAAAGAGCCCTAAGCAGACCTAGCTCTTTCTTAGCTGCCCAAAGAGCTGGAAGCTGGACGTTGAGGGACCTGTCTACCATTGTGTAAGCAAGGCATTGATTTGTGCCTGCAGCTCTAGGCCCATGTAGGACACGGCGGAGCAGAAGTTGTACTTCAGCCAATTCTGGCCTGGGAAGAAACTGCGTTTCACAGGCCTTTGGTAGACATGTTCCCGGTAGGCTATAAAACACCAGTGCAGAGCAAGTGGTTTCTAAGCTGCCCAAAGAGCTGGAAGCCCCACACTGTCGGGCCTGTCTGCCCTTGAGAACACAAGGCAGGACGTTGTGCCTTGCAGCTCTAGGCCCATGTAGGACACGGCAGAGCAGAAGCTCTACTTCAGCGAGATCAGGCCTGGTAAGAAACTGCGTTTCACAGGCCTTTGTAAGACATGTTCCCAGTAGGCTGAAAGAGCCCTATGCAGAGCTAGTTGTTTCTTAGCTGTCCAAAGAGCTGGAAGCTGGACGCTGAGGGAGTCGACTCCCCTTGTGGAAACAAGGCAGGGCTTTGTGCCTTGCAACTCTAGCCACATGTAGGACACTGGAGAGCAGAAGTTCTACTTCAGGGTGATCTGGCCTGGGAAGAAACTGCGTTTCACACGCCTTTGTAAGACATGTACTCAGTAGGCTGTAAAACACGAGTGCAGAGCAAGGTGTTTCTTAGCTGCCCAAAAAGCTGGAAGGTGGATGCTGAGGGACTGGTCTCCCCTTGTGGAAACAAGGCAGAACTATGTGCCTTGCAGATCTAGGCCCATCTAAGAGACGGCACAGCAGAAGTTCTACTTCAGCGAGATCAGGCCTGGGACGAAACTGCGTTTCACAGGCCTTTGAAAGACATGTTCCCGGTAGGCTGTAAAACACCAGTGCACAGCATGTTATTTCTTAGCTGCCCAAAGAGCTGGAAGCCCAACGCAGTTGGGCCTGTCGTCCCTTGAGGACACCAGGCAGGACTTTGTGCCTTGCAGCTCTAGGCCCATGCAGGACATCCCAGAGCAGAAGTTCTACTTCAGCGAGATAAGGCCTGGGAAGAAACTGCATTTCAAAGGCCTTTGTAAGACATTTTCAAGGTAGGCTGTAAAACACCAGTTAAGATCGAGGTGTTTCTTAGCTGCCCATAGAGCCGGAAGGTGGACGCTGAGGGAGTTCTCTCCCCTTGTGGAAAGAAGGAAGGACTTTGTGCCTTGCAGCTCTAGACCCATGTAGGTCACGGCAGAGGAGAAGTTCTACTTCAGTGAGATCATGCCTGGGAAGAAACTGCGTTTCACAGGCCTTTGTAAGACATGTTCCCGGTAGGCTGAAAGAGCCCTAAGCAGACCTAGCTCTTTCTTAGCTGCCCAAAGAGCTGGAAGCTGGACATTGAGGGACCTGTCTACCATTGTGTAAGCAAGGCATTGATTTGTGCCTGCAGCTCTAGGCCCATGTGGGACACGGCGGAGCAGAAGTTGTACTTCAGCCAATTCTGGCCTGGGAAGAAACTGCGTTTCACAGGCCTTTCTAAGACACGTTCCTGGTAGGCTGTAAAACACCAGTTAAGAGCGAGGTGTTTCTTGGCTGCCCAAAGAGCTGGAAGCCCAACGCTGTGAGGCCTGTCTTCCCTTGAGAACACAAGGCAGGTCTTTGTTCCTTGCAGCTCTAGGCCCATGTAGGACACGGCAGAGCAGAAGTTCTCCTTGAGCGAGATCAGGCCTGGGACGAAACTGCGTTCCACAGGCCTTTGGTAGACATGTTTCCGGTAGGCTATAAAACTCCAGTGCAGAGCAAGTTGTTTCTAAGCTGCCCAAAGAGCTGGAAGCCCCACACTCTGGGGTCTGTCTGCCCTTGAGAACACAAGCCAGGACTTTGAGCCTTGCAGCTCTAGACCCATGTAGGTCACGGCAGAGCAGAAGTTCCACTTCAGCGAGATCAGGCCTGGGAATAAACTGCGTTTCACAGGCCTTTCTAAGACATGTTCCCGGTAGGCTGTAGAACACTAGTGCAGAGCGAGTTGTTTCTTAGCTGCCCAAAGAGCTGGAAGCTGGACGCTGAGGGACTTGTCTGCCCTTGAGGAGACAAGGCAGGACTTTGTGCCTTGCAGCTCAAGGCCCGTGTAGGACACGGCAGAGCAGAACTTCTCCTTCAGCGAGGTCAGGCCTGGGAAGAAACTGCGTTTCGCAGGCCTTTGTAAGCCATGTTCCCGGTAGGCTGAAAGAGCCCTATGCAGATCTAGTTGTTTCTTAGCTGGCCAAAGACCTGGAAGGTGGAATCTGATGAATTGGTCTCCCCTTGTTGAAAGAAGGCTGGGCTTTGTGCCTTGTAGCTCTAGGCCCCTGTAGGACACGGTGGAGCAGAAGTTCTACTGCAGTGAGTATCAGGCCTGGGAACAAACTGCGTTTCACAGGCCTTTGTAAGACATGTTCCCTGTTGGCTGAAAGAGCCCTTTGCAGAGCTAGTTGTTTCTTAGCTGCCCAAAGAGCTGGAAGGTGGACGCTGAGGGCGTTCTCTCCCCTTGTGGAAACAAGACAGGAGTTTGTGCCCTGCAGATCTAGGCCCATTAAGGACACGGCAGAGCAGAATTTCTACTTCAGTGAGATCAGGCCTGGGAAGAAACAGTGTTTCACAGGCCTTTGTAAGACATGTTTCCATAAGGCTGTAAAACACCAGTGCAGAGCGAGTTGTTTCTTAGGTGCCCAAAGAGCTGGAAGCCCCACACTGTGGGGTCTGTCTGCCCTTGAGAACACAAGGCAGGTCTTTGTGCCTTGCAGCTGTAGGCCCATGTAGGACACGGCAGAGCACAAGTCCTACTTCAGCGAGATCAGGACTGTTAAGAAACTGCGTTTCACAGGCCTTTGTAAGCCATGTTCCCGGTAGGCTGAAAGTGCCCCTGCAGAGCTAGTTGTTTCTTAGTTGCCCATAGAGGTGGAAGGTGGAAGCTGAGGGAGATCTCTCCCCTTGTGGAAACAAGGCAGGACATTGTGCCCTGCAGCTCTAGGCCCATGTAGGACACGGCAGAGCAGAGGTTCTACTTCAGCGAGGTCAGGCCTGCGAAGAAACTGCGTTTCACAGGCCTTTGTAAGCCACGTTCTCGGTAGGCTGAAAGAGCACTATGCAGAGCTAGTTGTTTCTTAGCTGAACAAAGAGCTGGAAGGTGGAGGCTGAGGGAGTTCTCTCCCCTAGTGGAAACAGGCAGGACTTTCTGCCTTGCAGCTCTAGGCCCATGTAGGACACGGCAGAGCAGAAGTTCTACTTCAACGAGATCACGCCTGGGAAGAACCTGCGTTTCACATGCCTTTGTAAGACATGTTCCTGGTAGGCTGTAAAACACCAGTGCAGAGCGAGTTGTGTCTTAGCTGCCCAAAGAAGTGGAAGCCCCACACTGTGGGGCCTGTCTGCCCTTGAGAACACAAGGCAGGACTTTGTGCCTTGCAGCTCTAGCCCCATGTAGGACACGGCAGAGCAGAAGTTCTACTTCCGCGAGATCAGGCCTGGGAAGACACTGCGTTACACAGGCTTTTTTAAGCCATGTTCCCGGTAGGCTGAAAGAACCCTATGCAGAGCTTGTTGTTTCTTAGCTGCCCATAGAATTGGAATGTGGAAGCTGAGGGAGTTCTCTCCCCTTGTTGAAACAAGCCTGGACTCTGTGCCTTGTAGCTCTGGCCCCATGTAGGACACGGCAGAGCAGAAGTTCTACTTCCGCGAGACCAGGCCTGGGAAGAAACTGCGTTTCACAGGCCTTTGTAAGACATCTTACCGGTAGGCTGTAAAACATCAGTGCAGAGCGAGTTGTTTCCTAGCTGCCCAAAGAGCTGGAAGGTGGAAGCTGAGGGCGTTCACTCCCCTTGTGGAAACAAGGCAGGACTTTGTGCCTTGCATCTCTAGGCCCATGTAGGACACGGCAGAGCAGAAGTTCTACTTCAGCTAGATAAGGCCTGGGAAGAAACTGCGTTTCCCAGCCCTTTGTAAGACATGTTCCCGGTAGCCTGTAAAACACCAGTGCAGAGCGACTTGTTTCTTAGCTGCCCAAACAGCTGGAAGCCCCACACTGTGGGGCCTGTCTGCCCTTGACAACACAAGTCCGGACTTTTTGCCTTGCAGCTCTAGGCCCATGTAGGACACGGCAGAGCAGAAGTTCTACTGCCTCGAGATCAGGCCTGGGAAGAAACTGCGTTTCACAGGCCTTTGTAAGACATGTTCCCAGTAGGCTGAAAGAGCCCTATGTAGCCGAGTTGTTTCTTAGCTGCCCAAAGAGCTGGAAGCTGGACACTGAGGGAGTTCTCTCCCCTTGTGGAAACAAGGCAGGAGGTTGTGCCTTGCAGATCTAGGCCCATGTAGGACACGGCAGAGCAGAAGTCTACTTCAGCGAGACCAGGCCTGGGAAGAAACTGCGTTTCACAGGCCTTTGTAAGACATGTTCCCGGTAGGCTGTAAAACACCAGTGCAGATTGAGTTGTTTCTTGGCTGCCCAAACAGCTGTAAGCCCCACACTGTGGGGCCAGTCTGCCCTTGAGAACACGAAGGCAGGACTTTTTCCTTGCAGCTCTAGGTCCATGTAGGCCACGGTAGAGCAGAAGTTCTACTTCAGCGAGATCAGGCCTGAGAAGAAACTGCGTTTCACAGGCCCTTGTAAGACATGTCTCCATAAGGCTGTAAAACACCAGTGCAGAGCGAGTCGTCTCTTAGGTGCCCAAAGAGCTTGAAGCGCCACACTGTGGGGCCTGTCTGCCCTTGAGAACACAATGCAGGACTTTCTACCTTGCTGCTCTAGGCCCATGTATGACAGGGCAGAGCAGAAGTTCTACTTCAGTGATATCAGACCTGGCAAGAAACTGCGTTTCACAGGCATTTGAAATACATGTTTTCATAAGGCTGTAAAACAACAGTGCAGAGCGAGTTGTTTCTTAGCTGCCCAAAGAGCTGGATCGTGGACGCTGAGGGACTTTTCTCCCCTTGTGGAAACAAGGCAGGACTTTGTGCCTTACAGCTCTAGGCCCATGTAGGACACGGCAGAGCAGAAGTTCTACTTCAGCGAGATCAGGCCTGGGAAGAAACTGCGTTTCACAGGCCTTTGTAAGACATGTTCCCGGTAGGCTGAAAGAGCCCTATGCAGAGCGAGTTGTTTCTTTGCTGCCCAAAGAGTGGAAGGTGGACGCTGAGGGAGTTCTCTCCCCTTGTGGAAACAAGGCAGGACTTTGTTCCTTGCAGCTCTAGGCCCATGTAGGACACGGCAGAGCAGAAGTTCTACTTCAGCTAGATCAGGCCTGTTAAGGCCTGTGAAGAAACTGCATTTCACAGCCCTTTGTAAGACATGTTCCCGGTACGCTGTAAAACACCAGTGCAGAGCGAGTTGTGTCTTAGCTGCCCAAAGAGCTGGAAGCCCCACACTGTGGGGCCTGTCTGCCCTTGAGAACATAAGGCAGGTCTTTGGGCCTTGCAGCTCTAGCCCATGTAGCACACGGCAGAGCAGAAGTTCTACTTCCGCGAGATCAGGCCTGGGAAGAAACTGCGTTTCACAGGCCTTTGTAAGACATGTTCCCACTAGGCTGTAAAACACCAGTGCAGAGCGAGTTGTTTCTTAGCTGCCCAAAGAGCTGGAAGCTGGACGCTGAGGGAGTTCTCTCCCCTTGTGGAAACAAGTCAGGACTCTGTGCCTTTCAGCCCTAGGCCCATGTAGGACACGGCAGAGCAGAAGCTCTACTTCAGCGAGATCAGGCCTGGGAAGAAACTGCATTTCACAGGCCTTTGTAAGACATGTTCCCGGTAGGCTGTAAAACACCAGTGCAGAGTCAGTTGCTTCTTAGCTGACCAAAGAGCTGGAGGCCCCACACTGTGGGACCAGTCTGCCCTTGAGGACACAAGGCCAGACTTTGTGCCTTGCAGCTCTAGGCCCATGAAGGAGACGGCAGAGCAGAAGTTCCACTTCAGCGAGATCAGGCCTGGGAATAAACTGCGTTTCACAGGCCTTTCTAAGACATGTTCCCGGTAGGCTGTAAACCACCAGTGCAGAGCGAGTTGTTTCTTAGCTGCCCAAAGAGCTGGAAGCTGGACGCTGAGGGACTTGTCTGCCCTTGAGGATACAAGGCAGGTCTTTGTGCCTTGCAGCTCAAGGCCAGTGTAGGACACGGCAGAGCAGAACTTCTCCTTCAGCGAGGTCAGGCCTGGGAAGAAACTGCGTTTCGCAGGCCTTTGTAAGCCATGTTCCCGGTAGGCTGAAAGAGCCCTATGCAGATCTTGTTGTTTCTTAGCTGGCCAAAGAGCTGGAAGGTGGAAGCTGAGGAACTGGTCTCCCCTTGTGGAAAGAAGGCTGGGCTTTGTGCCTTGTAGCTCTAGTCCCCTTTAGGACACGGCGGAGCAGAAGTTCTACTGCAGCGAGATCAGGCCTGGGAACAAACTGCGTTTCACAGGCCTTTGTAAGACATGTTCCCTGTAGGCTGATAGAGCCCTTTGCAGAGCTAGTTGTTTCTTAGCTGCCCAAAGAGCTGGAAGGTGGACGCTGAGGGAGTTCTCTCCCCTTGTGGAAACAAGGCAGGACTTTGTGCCCTGCAGATCTAGGCCCATGTAGGACACGGCAGAGCAGAATTTCTACTTCAGTGAGATCAGGCCTGGGCAGAAACAGCGTTTCACAGGCCTTTGTAAGACATGTTTCCATAAGGCTGTAAAACACCAGTGCAGAGCGAGTTGTTTCTTAGGTGCCCAAAGAGCTGGAAGCCCCACACTGTGGGGCCTGTCTGCCCTTGAGAACACAAGGCAGGTCTTTGTGCCTTGCAGCTGTAGGCCCATGTAGGACACGGCAGAGCACAAGTCCTACTTCAGCGAGATCAGGCCTGTTAAGAAACTGCGTTTCACAGGCCTTTGTAAGCCATGTTCCCGGTAGGCTGAAAGTGCCCCTGCAGAGCTAGTTGTTTCTTAGTTGCCCATAGAGGTGGAAGGTGGAAGCTGAGGGAGATCTTTCCCCTTGTGGAAACAAGGCAGGACATTGTGCCCTGCAGCTCTAGGCCCATGTAGGACACCGCAGAGCAGAAGTTCTACTTCAGCGAGGTCAGGCCTGGGAAGAAACTGCGTTTCACAGGCCTTTGTAAGCCATGTTCTCGGTAGGCTGAAAGAGCACTATGCAGAGCTAGTTGTTTCTTAGTTGAACAAAGAGCTGGATGGTGGAGGCTGAGGGAGTTCTCTGCCCTAGTGGAAACAGGCAGGACTTTCTGGCTTGCAGCTCTAGGCCCATGTAGGACACGGCAGAGCAGAAGTTCTACTTCAACGAGATCACGCCTGGGAAGAAACTGCGTTTCACAGGCCTTTGTAAGACATGTTCCCGGTAGGCTGTAAAACACCAGTGCAGAGCGAGTTGTGTCTTAGCTGCCCAAAGAGCTGGAAGCCCCACACTGTGGGGCCTGTCTACCCTTGAGAACACAAGGCAGGACTTTTTGCCTTGCAGCTCTAGCCCCATGTAGGGCACGGCAGAGCAGAAGTTCTACTTCCGCGAGATCAGGCCTGGGAAGGCACTGCGTTACACAGGCTTTTGTAAGCCATGTTCCCGGTAGGCTGAAAGAGCCCTATGCAGAGCTTGTTGTTTCTTAGCTGCCCAAAGAGCTGGAATGTGGAAGCTGAGGGAGTTCTCTCCCCTTGTTGAAACAAGCCTGGACTCTGTGCCTTGTAGCTCTAGGCCCATGTAGGACACGGCAGAGCAGAAGTTCTACTTCAGCGAGATCAGGCCTGGGAAGAAACTGCGTTTCACAGGCCTTTGTAAGACATCTTACCGGTAGGCTGTAAAACATCAGTGCAGAACGAGTTGTTTCCTAGCTGCCCAAAGAGCTGGAAGGTGGAAGCTGAGGGCGTTCGCTCCCCTTGTGGAAACAAGGCAGGACTTTGTGCCTTGCATCTCTAGGCCCATGTAGGACACGGCAGAGCAGAAGTTCTACTTCAGCTAGATCAGGCCTGTTAAGAAACTGCGTTTCACAGGCCTTTGTAAGACATGTTCCCGTTAGACTGTAAAACACCAGTGCAGAGCGAGTTGTTTCTTAGCTGCCCAAACAGCTGGAAGCCCCACACTGTGGGGCCTGTCTGCCTTTGAGAACACAAGGCAGGACTTTGTGCCTTGCAGCTCTAGGCCCATGTAGGACACGGCAGAGCAGAAGCTCTACTTCAGCGAGATCAGGCCTGGGAAGAATCTGCGTTACACAGGCCTTTGTAAGACATGTTCCCGGTAGGCTGTAAAACGCCAGTGCAGAGCCAGTTGATTCTTAGCTGCCCAAATAACTGGATGGTGGACGCTGAGGGAATTCTCTCCCCTTGTGGAAACAAGTCAGGAGTTTGTGTCTTGCAGCTCTAGGCCCATGTAGCACACGGCAGAGCAGAAGCTCTACTTCAGCGAGATCAGGCCTGGGAAGAAACTGCGTTTCACAGGCCTTTGTAAGGCATGTTTCCATAAGGCTGTAAACCACCAGTGCAGAGCGAGTTGTTTCTTAGCTGACCAAAGAGCTGGAAGCTGGACGCTGAGGGAGTTCTCTCCCCTTGTGGAAACAAGGCAGGACTTTGTGCCCTGCAGCTCCATTCCCAGGTAGGACATGGCAGAGCAGAAATTCTACTTCAGCGAGATCAGGCCTGGGAAGAAACTGCGTTTCACAGGCCTTTGGTAGACATGTTCCCGGTAGGCTGTGAAACACCAGTGAAGAGCGAGTTCTTTCTTAGCTGCCCAACGAGCCGGAAGCCCCACACTGTGGGGCCTGTCTGCCCTTGAGGACACAAGGCAGGACTTTGTGATTTTCAGCTCTGGGCCCATGTAGGACAAGCCAGAGCAGAGTTCTACTTCAGCGAGATGAGGCCTGGGTGGAAACTGCGTTTCACAGCCCTAAGACATGTTCCTGGTAGGCTGGAGGAGCCCTGTGCAGAGTGACTTGTTTCTTAGCTGCCCAAAGAGCTGGAAGCTGTACGCAGAGGGACTTGTCTGGCCTTGAGGAGAGAAGGCAGGACTTTGTTCCTTGCAGCCCTAGGGCCATGTAGGACACGTCAGAGCAGAAGCTCTACTTCAGCCAGATCACGGCTACTAAGAAACTGCGTTTCAATGCCTTTGTAAGACATGTTCCCGGTAGGCCTGTAAGAGCCCTGTGTAGAGCAAGTTGTTTCTTTGTGGCCTAGAGACCTGGATGCTGGATGCTGTGGGGCCTGATACTCCTTGAGGAGACAAGGCAGCACACTGTGCATTGCAGATCTAGGGCCATGTAGGACACGGCAGAGCAGAAGCTCTACTTCAGCGACATAAGGGCTGGGAAGAAACTGCGTTTCACAGGTCTTTGAAAGACATGTTCCTGGTAGGCCTTTAAGAGCCTTGAGCAGAGCGAGTTGTTTCTTAGCTGCCCAAAGAGCTGGAAGCCGGACTCTCCCGGGCTTGTCTCCCCTCGAGGAGACAAGGCAGCCCTTTGTGCCTTGCGGCTCTAGGGCTATGAAGGACACGGCAGAGCACAAGCTCTACTTCAGTGAGATCAGGGCTACTAAGAAACTGCGTTTCAATGCCTTTGTAAGACATGTTCCCGGTAAGCCTGTAAGAACCCTGTGCAGACCTATTTGTTTCTTAGCTGCCCAAAGAGCTGGAAGCCGGACGCTGTGCGGCCAGTCCTCCCTTGAGGAGACAAGGCAGATCTTTGTGCTTTGCAGCTCTATGGCCATTTAGGACACGGCAGAGCAGAAGCTCTACTTCAGCGAGATCAAGCCTTGGAAGAAACTGCGTTTCACAGGCCTTTGTAAGGCATGTTCCGGGTAGGTCTGTATGAGCCCTGTGCAGAGCGAGGTCTTTCTTAGTGGCACAGAAACCTTGATGGCGGACGCTGTGGTGCCTATTACATCTTGAGGAGACAAGGCAGCACTTTGTGCCTTTCAGCTCTAGGGCCATGTAGGACACGGCAGAGCAGAAGCTCTACTCTAGCGAGATCAGGTCTGGGAAGAAACTGCGTTTCCCAGGCCATTGAAAGACATGTTCCCGGTAGGCCTATAAGAGCCCTGTGCAGAGTGAGTTGTTTCTTAGCTGCCCAAAGAGCAGGAAGCCGGATGCTGTGGGACATGTCTCCCCTTGAGGAGACAAGGCAGCCCGTTGTGCCTTGCAGCTCTAGGGCCATGTAGGACATGGCAGAGCAGAAGCTGCACTTCAGTGAGATCAGGGCTGGGAAGAAACTGCGTTTCACAGGCCTTTGGAAGGCATGTTTCCAGTACGCTGTAAGAGCCCGGTGCAGACCTACTTGTTTCTTAGCTGTCCAAAGAGCTGGAAGCTGAACGCCTTGGGGCCTGGCTCCCCTTGAGGAGACAAGGCTGCACTTTGTGCTCTGCAGCTCTAGGGCCACGTAGGACACGGCAGAGCAGAAGCTCTACTTCAGCGAGATCAGGGCTAGGAAGAAACTGCGTTTCACAGGCCTTTGTCAGATATGTTCCCAGCAGGCTGTAAGAGCCCTGTGCAGAGCGAGTTGTTTCTTAGCTGCTGAAAGAGCTGGAATCCAGACGCTTTGGGACGTGTCTCCCCTTGAGGAGACAAGGCAGCCCTTTGTGCCTTGAAGCTCTATGGCCATGTAGGAGACGGCAGAGCAGAAGCTGCACTTCAGTGAGATCAGGGCTGGGAAGAAAGTGCGTTTCACAGGCCTTTGTAACACATGTTTCCGGTAGGCCTTTAAGAGCCCTGTGCATAGCCAGTTGTTTCTTAGCTCCCCAAAGACCTGGGAGCCAGATGCTGTGGTGCCTCTTTCCCCTTGAGGAGACAAGGCAGCACTGTGTGCCTTGCAGCTTAGGGCCCTGTAGGACACAGCAGAGCAGAAGCTCTACTTAAGCGAGATCAGGGCTTCGAAGAAACTGCGTTTCACAGCCCTCTGTTAGACATGTTCTCGGTATGGTGTAAGAGCCCTGTGCAGAGCGAGTTGTTTCTTAGCTGCCCAGAGAGCTGGAAGCCGGACGCTGTGGGGCCTGTCTCCCCTTGTTGAGACAAGGCAGCGCTCGGTGCCTTGCAGATCGAGGGCCATGTAGGACACGGCAGATCAGAAGTTCTACTTCAGCAAAATCAGGGCTCAGAAGAAACTTCGTTTCACAGGCCTTTGTAAGACATGTTCCCGGTTGGCTGTAAGAGCCCTGGGCAGAGCTAGTTGTTTCTTAGCTGCCCACAGAGCTGGAAGCTGGACCCTGTGGGGCCTGTCTCCCCTTGAGGAGACAAGTCAGCACTTTGTTCCTTGCAGCTCTAGGGACATGTATGACACGGCATAGCAGAAGCTCTACTTCAGCGAGATCAGGGCAGGGCAGAAACTGCGTTTCACAGGCCTTTTTGACACCTGTTCCCTGTAGGCCTGTAGGAGCCCTGTGCAGCTCGAGTTGTTTCTTAGCTGCCCAAAGAGCTGGAAGCTGGACGCTGTGGGGCCTGTCTCCCCTTGAGGAGACCAGGCGGGACTTTGTGCCTTTCAGCTCTAGGGCCATGTAGGACACTGGATAGCAGAAGTTCTACTTCAGTGAGATCAGGGCTGGGAAGAAACTGTGTTTCACAGGCCTTTGTAAGAGATGTTCCCGGTAGGCTGTAAGAGCACTGTGGAGAGCGAGTTGATTCTTAGCATCCCAACGATCTGGAAGCCAGATGTTTTTGGGCCTTTCTCCCCTTGAGGAAACAAGGCAGGACTTTGTGCCTTGCACCTCTAGGGCAATATAGGACACGGCAGAGCAGAAGTTCTAATTCAGCGAGATCAGGCCTGGGAAGAAACTGTCTTTCTCAGGCCTTTGTAAGACATGTTCCCAGTAGGCTGTAAGAGTGCTGTGCAGAGCGAGTTGTGTCTTAGCTTTCCAAAGATCTGGAAGCAAGACCCTTTGTGGCCTATCTCCCTTTGAGGAAACAAGGCAGGACTTTGTGCCTTGCATCTCTAGGGCAATCTAGGACATGGCAGATCAGAAGTTCTACTTAAGCGAGATCAGGGCTCGGAAGAAACTGCGTTTCACAGGCCTTTGTAACAGATTTTCCCAGGAGGCTGTAAGAGCACTGTGGTTAGCAAGTTTTCTCTTAGCTTTCCAAATACCTGGAAGCAAGACACTTTAAGGCAGCTCAACTCTTGAGGCACTCACTGACTGCTTTGTGCCTGCCACCTCTAGAGCAATGGGGCACCTGGCTTAGAGCTGACACTCTAAGGAGGCGAGATCAGTGTTGGAAACAAAGTGCGTTTAAGGCCTTTGTATGAGTGGTTCCTGGTAGGCTGTAAGAGCCCTTTGGAAAGTGAGTTCTTTCTCAGCTTCCCAAAGAGCTGGAAGCAAGACCGTTTGTGGCCTCTCTCCCCTTGAGGCAACAAGGAAGGACTTTGTGCCTGCACCTCTACAGCAATGTATGACATGGCAGAGCATAGGTTCTATTTCAGTGAGATCAGGGCTGGCAAGAAACTGCATTTCACAAGCCTTTGTATGACAGGTTCCCGGCAGGCTGTAAGAGCACTGTGGAAAGCGAGTTCTTTCTCATCTTGCCAAAAGAGCTGGAAGCATGACGGTTTGTGGCCTGGCTCCCCTTGAGGAATTGAGGCAGTTCTTTTTCCCTTCAACCCTGAGGGCCATGCAGGAAACAGCAGAGATGAAGTTCTACTTCAGCAAGATCAGGGCTGGAAAGAAACTGCGTTTCACAGGCCTTTGTAAGAAATGTTCCCGGGAGCTTGCAAGAGCACTGTGGAGAGCGAGTTGTTCCTTAGCTTCCCAAAGCCCCGGAAACAAGACCGTTTGTGGCTTGTCTCCTTTTGATGCACTCACTCAGTGCTTTGTGCCTTCCACCTCTAGAGCAATGGAGGACCAGGCTTAGAGCAGTTCTAAGGAGGCGAGATCAGGGCTGGAAACAAACTGCGTTTCAGGCCTTTGTATGAGTGGTTCCCAGTACACTGTCAGAGCCCTGTGGAAAGCGAGTTCCTTCTCAGCTTGCCAAAGAACTGGAAGCAAGACGGTTTGTGGCCTGTCTTCCCATGAGGCAACAAGGCAGAACTTTGTGCCTTGCACCTCTACAGCAATGTAGGACACGGCAGAGCAGAGGTTCTAATTCAGCGAGATCAGGGATGGAAACAAGCTGCGTTTCACAGGCCTTTGTATGACAGGTTCCCTGTAGGCTTTAAGAGCACTGTGGAAAGCGAGTTCTTTCTCAGCTTGCCAAAAGAGCTAGAAGCAAGATGGTTTGTGGCATGTCTCCCTTTCAGGAATCGAGGCAGTTCTTTCTCCCTTGCACCTCTAGAGCAATGTAGGACACGGCAGATCAGAGCTTCTACTTCAGCGAGATCAGGGCTGGAAAGAAACTGTGTTTCACAGGCCTTTTTAAGAGATGTTCTCGGGAGGCTGTAAGAGCACTGTGGAGAGCGAGTTGTTTCTTAGCTTCCCAAAGAGCTGGAAGCAAGACCGTTTGTGGCTTGTCTCCTTTTGACGCACTGACTCAGTGCTGTGTGCCTTCCACCTCTAGAGATATGTAGCACATGGCTTAGAACACAAGTTCTAAGGCGGCGAGATTACGGCTGAAAACAAACTGCGTTTCAGGCCTTTGTAGGACAGGTTCCCAGTAGGCTGTAACAGCACTGTGGAAAGCGAGTTCTTTCTCAGCTTGCCAAAGAGCTGGAAGTAAGATGGTTTGTAGCCTGTCTACCCTTGAGGAAATGTGGCATTTTTTTTCCCTTCCACCCGCAGTGCCATGCAGTACACGGCAGAGCAGAAGTTCGAATTCAGCGAGATCAGGGCTGGAAAGGAACAGCGTTTCACATGCCTTTGTAAGAGATATTCCCAGGAGGCTGTAAGAGCACTGTGGAAATCGAGTTGTTTCCTGGCTTCCCAAAGAGCTGGAAGCAAGACCGTTTGTGGCTTGCCTCCTTTTGAGGCTCTCACTCAGTGCTTTGTGCCTTCCACCTCTAGAGCAATGGAGGACCTGACTTAGAGCAGAAGTTCTAAGGCGGTGAGACCAGAGCAGGAAACAAAATGTGTTTCGGGCCTTTGTATGAGACGTTTCCAGTAGGCTGTAAGAGCAGTGTGGAAAGTGAGTTCTTTCTCAGCTTACCTAAGAGCTGGAAGCAAGACGGTTTGTGGCCTATCTCCCCTTGAGGAAATGAGACACTTCTTTTTCCCTTCCACCCCGAGGGCCATGCAGGACATGGCAGAGCAGAAGTTCTGATTCAGCGAGATCAGGGCTGGAAAGGAACTGCGTTTCACATGCCTCTGTAGGAGATGTTGCCGGTAGGCTGTAAGATCACTGTGGAGAGAGAGTTGTTTCTTAGCTTCCCAAGGACCTGGAAGCGAGACCAATTGTGGCCTGTCTCCCTTTGAGGGGGCTGACTCAGGGCTTGCTGTCTCCCACCTCTAGAGCAATGGAGGACCTGACTTAGAGCAGACATTCTAAGAAGGCGAGATCAGGGCTGGAAACAAACTGTGTTTCATGCCTTTGTATGAGTGGTGCCCGGTAGGCTGTAAGAGCCTTGTGGAAAGCATGTTCTTTCTCAGCTTGCCAAAGAGCTGTAAGCAAGACGGTTTGTGCCTTGTCTCCCCATGAGCTGACAAGGCAAGACTTTGTGCCTTGCACTTCTACAGCAATGTAGGACAAGGCAAAGCAGAGGTTCTATTTCAGCGAGATCAGGGCTGGAAAAAAACTGCGTTTCACAGGCCTTTGTATGACAGGTTCCCAGTCAGTTGTAAGAGCACTGTGGAAAGCGAGTTCTTTCTCAGCTTGCCAAAAGAGCTGGAAGCATGACGGTTTTTGGCCTGTCTCCCTTTCAGGAATTAAGGCAGTTCTTTCTCCCTTCCACCCCTAGGGCAATGTAGGACACAGCAGAGCAGAGGTTCTAATTCAGTGAGATCAGGGCTGGAAAGAAACTGCGTTTCACAGGCCTTTGTAAGAGATGTTCCCAGGAGGCTGTAAGAGCGCTGTGGAGTGCAAATTGTTTCTTAGCTTCCAAAAGAGCTGAAAGCAAGACCCCTTGTGGCTTGTCTCCTTTTGAGGCACTGACTCAGTTCTTTGTGCCTTCCACCTCTAGAGCAATGTAGTACATGGCTTAGAGCAGAAGTTCTAAGATGGCAAGATCAGGGCTGGAAAAAACTGCATTTCATTCCTTTTTATGACAGGTCCTGGTAGGCTGTAAGAGCACTGTTTAAAGCGAGTTCTTTCTTAGCTTGTCAAAGAGCTGGATGCAAGACTGTTTGTGGCCTGTCTCCCCTTGAGGAAGTGACGGAGTTCTTTTTCCCTTCCACCCCGAGGGCCATGCAGGACACAGCAGAGCAGAAGTTCTAAGGCATCGAGATCAGGGCTTGAAAGAAACTGCATTTCACAGGACTTTTTATGACAGGTTCCTGGTAGTCTGTAAGAGCACTGTGGAAAGCGAGTTCTTTCTCAGCTTGTGAAAAGAGTTAGAAGCAAGAAGGTTTGTGGCCTGTCTCCCTTTCAGTAATCGAGGCAGTTCTTTCTCCCTTCCACCCCTCGGGCAATGTAGGACACGGCAGAGCAGAGGTCCTACTTCAGCGAGATCAGGGCTGGAAAGAAACTGGGTTTTTCAGGCCTTTGTATGACAGTTTCCCAGTCAGTTGTAAGAGCACTGTGGAAAGCGAGTTCTTTCTCAGCTTGCCAAAGAGCTGGAAGCAAGATGGCTTGTGGCCTGTCTCCCCTTCAGGAAATGAGGCAGTTCTTTCTCCCTTCCATGCCTAGGGCAATGAAGGACATGGCGGAGTAGATGTTCTACTTCAGTGAGATCAAGGCTGGAAAGAAACTGCGTTTCACTGGCCTTTGTAAGAGATGTTCCCAGGAGGCTGTAAGAGCACTGTGGAGAGCGAGTTATTTCTTACCTTCCCAAAGACCTGGAAGCAAGACCGTTTTTGGCTTGGATCCTTTGGGGCACTGACTCAGTGCTCTGTGCCTTCCACCTCTAGAGCAATGTAGTACATGGCTTAGAACAGAAGTTCTAAGGCGGCGAGATCAGGGCTGGAAACAAACTGTGTTTCAGGCCTTTGTAGGAGAGCTTCCCAGCAGGTTGTGAGAGCACTGTGGAGAGCGAGTTCTTTCTCAGCTTGCCAAAGAGCTGGAAGCAATACGCTTTGTGGCTTGTCTCCCCTTCAGCAACAGAAGCAGTGCTTTGTGCCTTCCAGCTCTAGAGTAATGTAGGGCACTGCTGAGGGCAAATGGGCCTTTCTTATATAGGTGCTTTCTGACACTGTCTCCACCAGTGAACAAGGGTGAGCCGATTTGGCAGCATGGAAATGTGGCAGAAGCAGACCTTCTGGAGTGGCGTGGTCAGGACCGGAAAGAAACTGCATTTCAGGCTCCTTTGTAGGAGAACTTCCCTGTCTGCTGTAAGAGCACTGTGGAAAGTGAGTTCTTTCTCAGCTTCCCAAAGAGCAGCAAGCAAGACGGTTTGTGGCTTGTCTCCCCTTGAGAGCATGAGGAAGTGCCTTGTGCCTTCCACCTTTACAGCAATGTAGTGCACAGGTGAGTGCAGATGTTCTAAGGCGGTGTGATCAGCTCTGGAAGAAACAGCCTTTCAGCCACCTTTGTAGTGAAGTTTCTCTTACGCTGTAAGAGCAGTGTGGAAATTGAATTGTTTCTCAGCTTCCTAAAGAGCTGCAAGCAAGACGACTTGTGGCTTCTCTCTCCTTGAGGGCTGGAGGCAGTGCCCTGTCACTTTCACCTCTAGAGCAATGTAGGGCACTGCTGAGAGCAGACATTCTCTGTCGTTGAGATCAGTGCTGGAAAGAAACAGCCTTTCACCCGCCTTTGTAGGAGACTTTCCGCTAGCTGTAAGAGAAATGTGGAAAGTGAACTCTCTCTCAGCTTCCTAAAGACCTGGAAGCAAGACTGTTTGTGGCTTGTCTCCCCTTCAGCGACAGAAGCAGTGCTTTGTGCCTTTCAGCTCTAATGTAGGGCATGGCTGAGGGCAAAGGGGCCTTTGTGATATAGGTGTTTTCTGACACTGTCTCCACCAGTCAGCAAGCGTGGGTGGTTAAAAAACTCTTGTCTCTCTCTTCCTAAGCATTTGGAAACAAAATCCTTCAGGCCTCGGCTGCATTGCTTAAGGGGAAGATGTAGACCTCTGCTGTGAGCAGGGTTGGCAACATGGTAATGTGGCAGAAGCAGAATCTCTAAAGCGGCACAGTCAGGGCTGGAAAGAAATGGCATTGTAGCCACATTCATAGGAGAGGTTCCCGGTCCGCTGTAAGAGCACTGTGGAAAGCGAGTTCTTTCTCAGCTTCCCAAAGAGCTGCAAGCAAGATGGTTTTTGGCTTTTCTCCCCTTGAGGGATGGAGGCAGTGCTTTGTGCGTTCCACCTCTAGAGCTATGTAGGAGACGGGTGAGACCAGAAGGTCTGATGTGGCGAGATGATGGGCTGGAAAGAAACTGCCTTTCACAGGCCTTTGTATGGCCCTTACCCTAACCCTAACCCCTAACCCCAACCCTAACCCTTACCCTAACCCCTAACCTCTATCTACAACCTGAACCCGAGCCCGACCCCACACCCAGACCCTAACCCGAACCCAAACCCGAACCTGTACCCTAATGAACCCTCATTTTTCTATTCACTATCTACTCAACACATACATTTTAAGTGCCTATCGTGTACAAGACCATGCTGTTGGAGACAGATGAAGACTATTTGGCTACAGTCCTTAAATACTTCATAATTGACTGCTGATATCAGACATGTTTGTAATTAATCTCACACTACCATCACAAGATGCACTAAGAGCTGATGGTGGGGTGAGTGTACAAATTAGTTGCTTAAATATTTTGAAAGTCTTGCAAGTTAGTACAAGATAGTAAATAATGCTGTAAGGCCTTTCCATGCTTACTCTTCTGCTGTCTCTCTCTTTAGGTGCTGCCAAACTGAACCACTGGGCATTTCTCCCAACATTCCAGTCTCCCTATCTAGAATTAAAGAACATTAATAGCTTAAGACTTTATTTATTGCTTCATTTTCAGGATGAGAAAACAGATCCAGATTAAGTGTCACAGGACATTCCTGAGAATAGAGCTGGTGGCAGAACAGAAGTAGACACCTTTCTCCTGATGCAAACTAAATCTTATGCCATCTTGCTCATCCATCTCTGTTTAAAGTCCTCCCGACCTCTGAGGTTCAGCTTAATCATTACAGCCTCCATGATGCCTTTCCTGATCCTCCCCAGTAAATGAACTCTCCCACCAGAGGACTTTGCTCACAATGGGTGCATCTAACAGAAACACCAATTTTAACCAGGACTTTCTTCCCTGATTATTCTAGCTGGAGAGTCACCAGCCCAAAAGACAAGAGAAATGTGAATTCCTGGTACCAGGGCTCTCTCTGCATATGAGGACAAAATGTAAAAAATGGTGGCCACCACATTCCACTTTTTCTTAAAAATACCAGCAATTTTTGCATTATACAAACTCTTGGTACTGCCATTTTCTTCTGATGTTGCAATTACTATTGCTAAGGTCATTAATGCCTTTATTGCAAAATGCAATGAATACTTTCCTGTTTTACCTTTTTAATGGTCCCTGTAACTCTCCTTTCATATATCCAGGTATTCATCAAATATTTAATGAGACCAGATGCTGCACTAGATGCTAGGAATGCAATGGTGAGGAAAACACCCAAGGGTCCTCTCATTAGGAGAGAAGATGGAGCACAAAAGAGACCAGCCATCAAGCAACCACCAGAGTGTGGTAAATGCTACACTGGAGGAGTCACAGGGCATCCAATCTAGTTCAACAGAAATGATATTAAAGTGAAATCTGAAGGAATAGTTCAGAGGGAACATGAAGGACTGGAGGCAAACACACACACACACACATTTGAGGAATTTAAAGAAGTTCCTGAAGGGCAGGGGAAGTTAAGGAGGGACATTTCATAAAGGGCTTTGCAAACTGTGACAGAGTTTGGGTTAAAGGCAATGAAAGCCATGGAAATGTTGTGAAGAGGGTAAGGAGAGGACAAAGATAACTGGCTGCAATTTAAGAAAAACATTTCTACCATCTCCATTATTTTTTATTCTGTCTTAAATGATCTTCACTGTTGCCTTATTCTAAATACTTTAATGAGCTAAATTAAAAGAACATCTATAATGGATGTGAGAGAAGACAATAAACTCTCCACGCATCATAGGTAAATTATATGTAAAACATAAGTTATTTTTGCAGACTCCTGATTAACATTACAAAATAGGTAAGGTTAACAATAGACTAACAGGTAATTTTATCTTCCTTTTATTTGAAACTTGCCAGCACCAAATTATTCATGCTAACTGAACAGATATACACATAACCTAACATGATCAATAATCCAGATCTTTTCTATTTCACTTTGAAACGTGCCTTTTAATTTTCATTTAAACATGGGCATCTCTGAAATCTAGAATTTACTTAAAGCCACACCACAGAAAAGGGCCCATTCCATAGACTGAAAGCGTATTTTAGGCTGGTGTCAAGATTTGGTAGAGTGGTTTAGACCTTTTTCTTTACACTTTTTTATATTCTATGACTGTTTTTTAAACAGCAGGAAGGAGTAGCTTTATTTTTCTGGTAATATTAACATTTTCATATGGAAAATAAAGAGTAGGAGTACCCTCTTTCACATCTTCCTTGAGAAGAGTCAGGTTAAAAGGGTTTAGAGTTTCTCTGAGGCACAAGACCTTGACAAAGCAGTGTGGGATCAAGGCTATTGTTTAGGCTTGCATACTGGTAATTTGAATAGTGACTGTTTTCTAAAATATTTTGTGGAAAATACTAAAATGAACAGCAATTTCAGCAACCAATGGATAACAAAACAGGGATGTTACAGAACTTTAAAATATTTTTTGAGGGGCTGGCCAGGTGGTGCAGCGGTTAAGTTCGCATGTTCTGCTTCTCGGTGGCCCGGGGTTTGCTGGTTCAGATCCCAGGTGTGGACATGGCACCGCTTGGCACACCATGCTGTAGTAGGCATACCACATATAAAGTAGAGGAAGATGGGCACGGATGTTAGCTCAGGGCCAGTCTTCCTCAGCAAAAAGAGTAGGACTGGCAGTAGTTATCTGAGGGCTAATCTTCCTCAAAAAAAGAATTTTTTTTGATAGAGATCACTGATTAAAGATTTTCGAACTGCATACAATTCATCAAGGAATGAAAAGTGCTTTTACACCAAACCTAAACACAACAAACACGCTGACAATATTATTACTTGAAATATTTAATATTTAAAAATATTATAAGGAAGTTAAGGCAAAATACTATTATTCTGAAAATGAAAGGGTCAGGACAAACTCCTTTTTACATACTCAATAGTTTGTATAGATAATAAAATATCTAGTTATTATCAATTACTTCCAACTTTGCAGTACAGATCTTCCTCAACTTACGATGGGGTTATGTCTCAATAAAATATCTTCAGTTGAAAATATCCTAAGTCAAAAATACATTCGGTACATCAAACCTAGCAAATGTCCCAGCTTAGCCTCGCCTACAGTGACCACGCTCAGAGCACTGACACTCACAGTCAGACAGAAGCATCTCACACAAGCCTGCTGGATAATACAGTGTCAAGCATCTCGTAACTGATTGAATACTGCACTGAAAGTGGGAAACAAAACGGGTGACTGGGGTCAGAGTGGTTGCAGCGTGTAGGCTGTTCACCCTCGTGATCGCCAGATGGACTGAGAGCTGAGGCTCCCTGTGCTGCCAGCATCCTGAGGCAGGATCGTGCACATCCCATTGGCCCAGGAAAAGATCAACATTCAAACTTCTGAGCACCATTTCTACTGAACGTGTATCGCTTTCACACCATCATAAAGAGTCAAACCATTTAAAGTGGAGGATTGTCTGTATTTTCAAATAAAAATTAGTAAATTGACAGTGGATTTACACCTCTTTATAGGTGGAAAAGGGCTAAAAGAGTTGTATCTTAACATAGAAACTCAAGTATTTTCTGTTATTGTCATCTGAGGCTGTATATTTCATCAAATGTTGACACAACCATTTGAGAAAAAGATGGGTGGGCCCTATAACACTCATATCTAGTAACTGGTTTAGGACCCTGTGTGATGATGAGTGTTATGTGAGGAATCTATAACATGACGATGCTTTTGGATAATACAATACCTCAGTTTTCAATTCTTAAAAAAAAACCAAACTCCAAAACATTTTGATTTTGTTGTTTAAAAAATTGTTTTCATTTTAATGATCTGAGTTAGTAACAAATGTACAAAACTGTCCTTCACATTTCCAATTTCCATACATCGTATTATGGACCACTTAAATTCTGGACTACAAATACAAGTTTATTTCTGTCCTTAACTTCAATTATTGTCATTTATAGATAAAGATGATTTGCAAAAACATGCATTTGTGAACACAGATGCCAAAGGTTGTACATGTAAGTTAATGCACAACCAAAAGCGTACATTCTTCATTTGTGCAGTTATGTGTCAAGTGCAACTGACACAATTAGAAGCAATCATCCTGGGATATTTCACTCTATCTTAAAATCAGTCTTGAGAAACAGATGGAAGTATATCTTTAAACAAACATTGTATTCTACAAATACAATAAAATTCACAAACGTGTACATCTGAAGCAACTCTTGAGACCCAAAGCTGACTCAATAACCCTGCTGCTGTATTGGTTTATGGATATATCTCCAAAGTCATAGGCTGGGAAATAGCTGCTTTAAAGAAAATAAATATACATATTAAAAGGAAAATAAGGCTTTAAAAATGTGATGAAAGCTTTGAAAACAGTGATAATGTATGAATCACCTGTAAGTTTTAAATTTTAGAAATTTAAAGAAATTTAGAAACTTAAAGATAATCTGAAGATTTTTTAAGCCATTATAATTAAAGTTTTCCCATCTTACCAATGTTTTCTATTTGAAAGTGTAATAGAAAAATGGGCAGCTTCTATTGTTGAACTACTATGATAATTCATAAATCATTATAAATTTATGACTTCAATAGAGGCTCAAGTAGTGGAAACTGGTTATCGTGCAAATGAAAAGCAGGAGCCTGCTTGCTTCTCCAAACAGTAATGTGAACTAGAAATAAACACCAACACAAAACGATTTTTTATACAAAATTATTTTCAGATATCAGAAGGTAGGAAAATCAAACATTTCTTTAAAATGTTTTCCTGGGTTGTGCAACGTGTACTTTACCTCTTTGACTCAATCCACCACCTAAAGTTATTTCTATTATAAATCTCAAACTGCCTGGCAAGGACTGTGAAAGCTAAACAGCTAGGTATTTGACATCATCCCCAAGGACAGACTGATGTATAGCTGTCATAAGTGTCCCAGGTTTCTCTAAGGCCTGGAGTTTGACGTCTGTCTATGCTACGTGGATCAAATGACAGAGGATGCTGCAAAGTTACAACCAGGTCTCCTCCAGGCAGTCCTATAGACTTGGCCTCTGATATCACAAAAACGCTTGTTTTACTAAAATGAATTCAACTGCAAACAGTTGGAGGGCAACTGTAGTTGAAAATGAAATGGATTATTTTCTACAAGAAACGTCTCTATTTCCTAAAGGTCTTATCATGAAGAAAATGTGGCTAGTCGTTTCAAACAGGTACTTCAAGTGTTACCCTAAAAGCAAGACGGCTTTTTAAAATATTTAAACCAACAATGATTCAGGAAAGTAAGCTGAGGGTGTAACATAAAGACTTGTAACACTACATTAGGAGATGCAGTATCTGCTGTGCACTTTGGAAATGAAAGAAACCAATTCTAGCCAGAGTCAATATCAGAAAGAAATACGGCTGCTTCCTACTCTTCTCCATTTAGCAAAATTAATTGTATCATGCTCATTGCTGATATTCTCTCACTTGAGTTAGGCAAAATGAATCAAATAAGTTACTTTTGTTTTCCAAATAAGCTGCCTAAACGGTTTTTTTGTTTTAAGCTTTCAGAAATTGAACACTTAAACCTTGAAAGAAACTGCTATTATTGAGTATCCTGTCTAAAGGCAGGGACAAGGATTGTTGGATTAAGGATTATTTCTCTTAAAAAGATAACCATCAGAAACAAATGTGTAAGTTTACCTCAAATACTGATTTTTCACCCAATGCTACAAGGTTTCATTCTCAAATTGAGTCATGTGTTACCTTTAATTCTTTGCCAGTTTACTGAGGTTTTAGCTATTAGAAGTTGACCTATTAACTCAAAATCAAGACAACAGCAATATCCACATACACATGTCTTATTTGGGCATTAAGCAGTAACACTGCTTTCTGGATAGGAATTAAGGCACTAAATGGTGGCAAAATAAACACGTAGGATGATTAACAACATCTTTAGAATCCTAAAAAAGGAGATCATTTAGAAAGACACTAGTAAATCTTTTTCTCAAACAAATAAGGCATCCTGTTGGCAAACACAAATAAAATACAAGGTCATGTTGAACCTAATACGTTCACTGTCTCAGCTAAATGACTCAAAACACTAGCTATCAAACTAAAGAAGGCTACAATATACATCTAAAGGTTGGAAAGGCATCCAAAGGAGAGCTTCACCACTTCCAGTTCTCAGTTAGGTAAGCTGTGTTTAACACTGCATGAGGTCTACTAAACGTTTATTTCTCAAAATGTATAATGTGGTTAGATTTTTATTTTGATAAATCAGTTAATCAAGTGCTAATTTAGTAAGAAATGTATTTTCATGAATCAGGAAATTACTTCAGTGTCTAACACAACCCCATTTATAAAGCTAAACTAATTCTAGTACTAAATGCATATTCTGGATAACACTGAAGGAAATCTGTATAAACAAAAATGGTTACCTCAAGATAGAATTCACAATAGAAATTCAATATATATCTAAATAAGATTTACTGAAAATAATGAAAAGTGTAATACAGATACATCAAACATAATTATGACCACAACACTTTCCTTGTGAAAAATACAACTATTAGTGAAATAAAATGTACGACTGAAAATTTTTCCAAAGGGAAAAAAGTATAAAGGAAAATACTTTTCTTTGAGATAGGGAAAATAGTATGTCATTGTTTTTTCCATCACAATATAATTTGACATGAAAAGCAGTCATAGAATTACACCAATTCCACATCCAGTTTCCTGAACGTGTTAAGAGTAAAAGGAGTTCGTAAAGCAGAATGCAGATTCTGAATTTCATATTTTAAACTGTTGATATTCTCGTACAAAATGTCACATCACACCACATCTGTTTTCATAACGTACGATACTTTCCGTTTCGTGGCCAGACATGAATGCAAACATAGGCTTTCTGTCCCCTTTCTTTCATCCTGGTGTTTAGTCAGAGTCAGGAAAAAATTATCAAGTTACTGAAGTGTTATCTCTCTAGCAATAAAGAAAAATTGTATTTAGTGCATGCTTCATTTGTCAAAAAACATTTCTGAAAATAAAAATCAGTTACGCAATGGTTTACAAAATAGAAAAATCATTCATTGGGATACACATGTCTTGGGATTTAGGTCCACTTCCGAAGGACTGAATTCCTTGGCAGCACCACTGTCCTTCAGCAGAGGTCACGATGCCAGTTCCCTGATTGGAGCAGGCGGGCCTGCAGGAGACCACTGCTTGATATTCGATTGTCTGAGGCCCCAGACACTCTTTGATCACCTCTCTCCGCTGTCTCATTAGTGCTACAAAATAGGCGGCACTTTTGTGGAAATTGTTAGGAACATTTCTGCTGAACATGATTTAGAAGTTCTCCAAATTTTTCAAATAGGTCTTCCACCCATTTTACATTTTTCATACAAAGTTGAACAATTTCTTCCTGTCGTAAATCTTCATTTCTTTTCTGCACAGAAGAAATCTAAAATAAAGAGAGTTGGCACATTCGCTTATACTTATCACTTTATAAGCTCTTCGCAAGGGCTTACTGTTTCTATATTCTGAATGAAAAGAGATTAAGTCACCTACAAGTAGGAATCCTTTTTTGGAAAAATCTATCCATGGAAAAGGATTATTTCAAATAAATTTGGGTTAAGTCTAATACTATCATTTTTGGCTCCGTGGGGCAGGGAGGAAGGCTAGGAAAAGTGGTTCAAACTTTCTCAATTCCTTCCAATTGTGTTAAAAGCTGAAAGGCAAATTTGGGGGTCAATTCTGCATTTCAAAGCACTGTAACAGCGGTCACCGTATTTCACATGACCATCTTTACTTTCTCCTTTGCTAGACAGAGGTTCGATTTATGAACATCCTTCCACACTAAACCATGATCAAACATATCGGGTACAGCCTTGAGCCAACTTCACCCTTTTTGATTAAAAAAATTGATAGTGCTGGTCAAAAAAAGGTAGTAATGTCTGTAGTCATTTAACTTCTAAGCAAATTAATCCTTATATCCAATCCAAAAATGGTATTATTGTCATACATAACTTCTGAGCAACTTAAATTATGGTATTTAATAGTTAACATTAAATTTTAATGATCATTTCTTCATGCCAAGGAACAAATGCCCTATTTCTCTGCAATTAAGTGGGATAAGGCCATGCTAGTGATAAGAAGACAGCAGTGACTGAAGCGAATTACAGCAGAATCATCGTACATTATGAGAGAACATGCGGCAAAGGACCATTTATTATGGCAAGGTACAGCAAGCTCTAACAGCTTAAAAACATTACCGCTTACAGTTCCCACGAGAGGCGATGAGCCTCAGATTACTCTGAGCACCGAGCACAACACACGACAGAGACTCCGAACAATAAGTCTTCTTGTTATTATTTACAGGAGAATATACACACATTTTCTAACAATGGTCTTTAAAACATTAAAAAATACTATACCTACAGTCTCCTTAAAATTTGGAGAAACACACATTTCTTTGGTAAAATAAGTGAAAAATAATTACCTCATCTTTACATATGAGATAAACATGATATTTATAATGATGCAGTGAATGATATAAAGAATACAACTGTATTTTCTCTGGATCGACAGCAAATTCCTATAAAATCAAAAGAGTTTACAGATATATTTATTTCATGGAGCTAGCTGAGCTAAGAATACTTTTACAAAAGTACTAGACCAAAAGTCTCAATGGAAATCTTAAAAATGATTTCTATGGCTAGGCATTACCCTGTATTAATATCAACAAGAAGCTTATTCAAAAACAGAATTTAAATTGTATTTTAAAATCTTCATTCTTTTTCCCGAATATAAATATACACTATTCCAAAAAATTAAACATTATACAAAAATTCACACAGTAAACATATAATGTGACTTATAAAGCAAAAGAATCCTATAATCTCTTGATTCAGAGATAAACGAGGTTAACAGCATTACAGTTATGCGTTCTTCCATGTCCCCCCACACATATATGAACAACACTAATTTTGTAAAGGGAAGGGAATTATACTATACATATTGTTCTGCAACTTTCTTTTCTATAACTAGTTTTTCACCTAACTAAAACTTGGATATCTTTATCTTTATTACATGTGCGCCCCCAATATAAATTATATGAGGGCGGGGATTTTTGACCATTTTTCACTGTTTATTTGTGGTACTTAGAACTGTATTTGGCACACCATGGGCACTCAAAACTTTTAGTGCAAGAACAAATTAATCTACCTCTTCTTTTTGAAAAGCCCATAGCATTACATTCTCTGAATGACTCTTTATTTATCCAGTCTCACAGTGATGATACATAACTGAACTGCTCTTACAATTCTGCAATGAGCAAATGCATGTTTTTATGCATTTGTAAATATGTTTCTACAGAATGCATCTTTGAGGTGGACTTGATATGTTGCTAAGCTGTTTTCTGAAAAAGCAGTAATTTAGACCATGTTTGAAATTAAATGGATTCCAATTTTAATAATTTGGCAGATGGAATCCACACTGAATCCTATGGGAAGTGTGCACACTCACTTCTCTGTCTGCATTTGCATCCAATGACCAAAAAAACCCACAAAACTATATAAAAAAATATAAATGCAGGCATAGGATGATTCCTTGCTTATTAGTCTATTTAAAAAATGTGTGAGCACCCACTGTCTGCCAGATACTGTGCTAGGCACTGGAGACGAAGACTAACACCAAGTCCCTCTTCCTTAGGCTGGAGCTGCTCATTTCTACCTGAAAAGACTTCACAATTAACAACATGGTAAACTGCTTGCTTATTTCAATGTTTTAAGTAGGAATTATATTAACAACTGGAAAAGGTATACTTACAACAATCAATATATACTCACTTGTGCAGATTTAGTGGCTGTTTTAGAAGTCCTTAGAGTTTTCCTATTATAAGCTCTGCCATTCATTTTGATTTTAGAAATGGCAGATCCCCCACTTTTTGCTTTAGAGTCTCGAGTAATTATTGTTAGTTCAGGAAAACTTTCCAAAGCACTCTTTAAGGTAAAGCAAAAATAATTCACATCAGAAGAAAACTAATCTAAACTATTTCTAGCCATTCAAAATTTATTTTAAAAAATATAGAAATATATACATATGTGTACATACACACACACAAACATATGTGTAGGGGATTGATGGATGTGGTAAATAAATACAATATACACGTACATATACATACACAGGTGGGTGTTTTAAACATGGCCACAAACTCTTTGCAGCTCCTCCCCTCAAGATGTGGAATCTGTTTCCCCACCCCTTGAATCTGGGCCAACCTCATGACCTGCTTTGAGCAACAGCCTGTGACACTGTGGGGACTCCTGAATGAGGCAGAGAGTTCTTTTGAGTCATGCCTCTCTGGTTTCATGATAGGAGAAAGAGGGACACATGTAAGTTTCTTCAAAGCTCTACCAATTAAACCACTGTTAACACCCTGAAAATTGGCCAAGCCCTGCTATGAAGAATTCATCTGACCCAGGATGAGAACAGAGGAAAACAAGATGCTTCTCTGGCTTTATCACTTCTCTTGCTTCGCTGACCACAGGGAAAGCAGTTGTAAGACAGGAGTCTAAAACAGCCTGATGAGTTTTCTGACCACAATGGCATAGTACTACTGATAATTTAGTGGCCGTGTGGCAGAACCAATTCCAGTCCAT